>NC_142790.1:30002506-30140006 GCF_988280905.1 Pimephales promelas | reverse complement strand
TAAATTATATATTTATATATAAATATATATGAATACATATTTATATTAATTTATAGCAATGACTCGTGACATTATTTCAATATTAAATAATATTATAAATTTTTTATGTGAAAATAGTGTAACATGCACTGATTATCTTTATTGGAAAGTACGTGCATATCCTTGGAAAATATTTGAATTGTCCACAAAATAAATTAAAATATTAACAAAAAACTGTATAATATTCACTATTTGCCATATTTAAATGGCTTATGAAAATAACCTGATGATAATTTCACCTAATGAGAAATTGATGCTAAGTAGATTCAAAACTAACAAACACAGTAAACAGCGCATATAAACTGCGATATGCTGATTAATTTGATATTGCCAGTGAAATGGAGTATGAATATTCAATATATATAATCGCTCAACTCTTGCTCCTATCTGAAATGTCAGTCTTTGGTGTGACGGGTCTTTGAAGGCAGCCTGAAAGAGTCTTTCCAGCAGTTTATCTAATAGCTTAAGAAAAATGAGTTCACAGCCGTGAGCTGAAGATTAAATCACAGGCATGTCATCGGAAGGCACTGATGGAGCGTATCAGTGTGTGTAGAGCGATCCAGCGTGGCCTTTAGCGGAGTGACGTCAGTCAGTGCGGACGCGTGATGCTGACCGGACAGATCCGCTTCACAGGTGTCAGAGACCCGGGTGACGGATCAAGGGGAGAGAAGGACAGATCTGTGGTTCTTCATGCCCACACCGTCACAGAGTCACGACTACAGGCAGAAAACGAGGTTCGTTTGATGAGAGTCCGCGGGTCATTAGAGCGCCGCCCTACAGGCCGTACAGGTAATGGCCGACATGATGCATGACGTCCTCGAGTGCTAATGAGAGTCCGCGGGTCGTTAGAGCGCCGCCCTACAGGCTCATTTGTGCTCCGAGGACGTCATGCATCATGTCTCGTGGTTCATGAACGAGCATCACAGTCATCACACAGCTGCAATTAGCCCAGTTAGCCTCAGACACCTGTCTCCAGGGACACACGGAGAAAACAACAATGGAAACGGCGTATTTCCCAGGAATGGATATTTCTGTAACACTGAGTCACACTTGTGTCTGCTTAGCTCAACAACACCTGTCTTATAGTTCACCGGCTGAATCAATCATGCAGAATCTTAAAGTGCCGTCTTGCCAGTGTTGTTGGGAGCACTATGTTAACTGTAAAAAAAATATTGTTGGTTTAACTTAAAAAAGTAAGTAACCCGGTTGCCTTAAAAATTTAACTTCATTGAAATGGAAATATTGAGTTAATACAATGAGGGAGATTGATTTAAAAATCAGAAACTAAAAATATTATGTAATTATTTAAATTGATTTGACAAAAGAAAAAAAATTGTGATTACAAATTATGAACATATTTTTATAGTGTACTGTATATATAATTGAATATATAGTTTTAAATAAATCCATGTGATGCATTGTGATTTTCTATGATGTATAAATACTACAATAATAAAATAATAATTTGTTTATATATATATATATATATATATATAATAGTTACAAATAGTATGATATATTTATATTAATTTAATATATAATTTTGTACAAAATAAATCACACTTTAATATAGAATACATTTTTTTTTAAATACATAAATTCTTAAATGATACAACCCCCTATTATGTATTGTAATTTTTTATGTTAAAATAAATATAATTTTAAACTGTATGCATAATTATTAACATAAATTGATTTTTGATTAATTTAACTATTTTGAAAATATACTTGCTCCTCATAGTTTTAACGCAGCTTCCCAGCACTGCTAATAAACGCTATGAAACATGTGTAAACCAATGATTGCTCAGAGCGGCTCCGTTATGATGAAGCCATCTATGATGTTCCTTGTATTTGAATCGTCTGAAAGCCTTCAGTGTGACGGTCTGTGGCGTCACGATCCATCACTGCGACGCGAGTAACCTTTGAAGCTGAAGTGCAGCTTCGTGTCTCCTCTAATGTCCCTGGCACTCGTTCTCCGCCAGTCTGCAGTGAAAGCCCAATTACTGACGCCCAATGCAAACACTCAGGCTACGTCTACAGAGCCGTATACACAGTTTTTTTTCTTTTTAACCAATACATATTTCATAAAATTATGTTGTTTAACACAATTTTATGTCTTAAACAGTGATTGTGTGAAATATCGCATTTAAATCCACCTCACTAATTTACTCCTAAAGTTCACAAATCAAGGATTCCACGGCTAATCAGACTTCATTAACCACTTTGCTACACTAAAGGAACGCTAACGCTGAAGGATGGCATGATGACAGATAAAGCCTCGGACACGCTCCGTAACGCCGGCGGAGCAAACGAACATCACAATCACACGGACAGGAAACGGACACGAGTGACGGTTCCGGCGGGATATTAGTGACCAAAGGCCTGTTTTTCTGAGCGTCCATCACTCATGCGCTGTTTCCGCCAGGTCACGCGGCTAATAGAGGACGACTCGGGTGATGAAAGCTGTGAACTGCCCTTTTAAAGGATTAGTTCACCTCCAAATGAACATTTCCTGATTATTTACTCACTCCAATGCCATCCAAGATGTTCATGTCTCTCTTTCTTCAGTGTTTGTTGAGGAAAACATTTCAGGATTTTTCTCCACACAATGGATTTCACATATAATAGATTCATATTTGTATGTCATGACTCATGCCACTTAAAAAAATATTTCAAAAAATTAATTTCACAGTATCAAACCTAATTTTAGAGAAATCTAAATCGGTTCATTTGTTTTAGCCATCATAAAATAAATTATTTTAAAACAAAATGAATGCAATTATTGACGTTTTTGTCACTATTTGGCAATTTCAAGACCAATTTTAAATCTTTAGATGACTATAAGTGTGTGCTGAATGGTCCTGTAAAGACTCGTGTTTACGATTCTGCCGAGCCGAGAAGACAAAAATGTAAAGAGTGGGATTACGGTGAGATTTTAATGATGTGAATATTGTCTAGAAATAAAAATTCCAGATACAGCATATTCATTTTTCATAAATTCTTGCACCAAACAACACAACAAGATGTCATTTAATAATAATAATAATTTAAGCTCCTTATTACGGAGCCGAATCTGTGCTGGCTTGTATTGGCCGCCTCCAGTTGTCCGTTTGTTAACGCCGTGACGTAACCGTGACGTTGGCTCGAAATTGGTCAATTATGCCTGGTTACATGATTTTAGCCCGATTTTGGCACGATCCGTTTGACGAAGGGTGTCGTGGGGATTCGTAAACGACAATGGGCGTCAGACGCAAGATTCGATGCTTCACGGCATCACGACATAAAGACTAGCATGTTTAATTTTTTTAACGGTTGTCTACGACGGTTCCGTCACATGTATGAGGCTGACCAATAGGAGCACAAGCTTTTCCGTACACAACTTTCAAAAATGGCGAAACAAAAGAGAGACGATGGTGCTAACGTTAAAACTAAACGGAAAAATATATAAGGAAACAATATTTTACCTCAAGTTCTGTTTGGAGGATTGACTCTTCGAGCAATCCCGGAGCGTGTCCATTGTCGGCTTTTCTTTCTTTTTTTACTTTTTTCTGAACTCAGGACAGCCAATACAACACTCATCGCTTCATCCATTGTTTGTTTACGTTCGTTTCCGGAAGTCACTCGCTACTATTCTCGATGACATCACGCGCGGCATTAAAGACGGGCCAGGAAGCAACGTGTAGTCTGACGTGTGTCTTGTCCACCACACAAGATTTTAGGAGTCAAAATCACGTAATCTGACACAGTGACTATCGTAACGGACACAAAAATTGTGTAATCTGAACCAGGCATTAGTCAAAATTAATAATGCAATTATTGATGTTTTTGTCGCTATTTGGCAATTTATTAGTCAAAATTAATACTGATTTATTGATGTTTTTAGTTATTGATGTTTTTTTTTTTTGTTTTTTTTACTTATTGGCTATTTATGCAACGGTTACCAGCTGGAGTGCCCTCTTGAGCCACCAGAGGGCACTCCAGATAAGACTATGTTTCACACAAACTACATTTCCCAGAACTCACTGCCCGGACTCATCATCACTGATCACATTCACCTGTACCTCATTCACTGATTGCATTCACCTGTGTCTCATCCTGTTAGTGTGTCTATATATACCTTGTGTTCACGTTCAGTGTTTGCGAAGTCTTGTTTAAGTGTTACACTGCATTTCTGAGCGTTTTCCGTGTTTGTTTTCTGGTTTTTGACGTTTGATTGTTCTTGGATTTTGATTACTGCTGCCTGCCCTGACCTCTGCCTGTTTCCCGGATTCCCACTGTGTATTCTCCATTGTCCTGTCTGCTTATCCTCGACCCTGCCTGTACGACTAATCTTAAATAAAGCTGCATTTGGATCTTCATCTCCAAGTCTCGGAGCAGTTCGTAACAATTTATTTATTAGGGATAATTCTGTCAAAAGTTAAAATGTCGTCCCAAACCTGCATAAATTTTGTTTCTTCTGTGGAACAAAAAAGATGATTGATATTTGATATATTGATGATATTTTCTCCATCCAATTAAAGTAAACTGAAAGTCAACGTTCTTCAAACATCAGTGTCCTGCGAGAGGAATACAGTCAGGCGGGTCGGGAGTGACACGGGGGCGAGTGAATGACTAGCGTGATCTGCATTAAAGTCCAGTCGTGACACACACGCTTCCATCTCTGTTTGGTGCAGGATCGCACCTGACGCCGCTCTCACACACACACACACACACGCCGTGAGCGATGGTGGAGCACAGCGGCCAGCAGACGTGATTTATCACAACAACTACACACACTGTTTGTGCATGGCTGAAAATAATGTCCTCGTGTTCCTGCGCTCCAACACACATGAAGAAGAACAGCCGGCGAGTGAAACGAGGAAACGGTTCTTGTTTGTTTGCGAGCGCTTGACGGGGACGTGATGTATATATGCTTTATTTGCAGCACAGCCCTGGTCACCGGGGACTCGGCTCGTGCTGAACGTGAAAGATTAATGTAAAACATCATGTAATGTTATCAGTAATGTGGAGAACGAGTGATCGCCCCTGTGCATGAGATGCACAAAAACAACAACAAGTCAAATATTAGTGCAAATGTGAAAAATGTACTAGTCAAACATGCGATTCTCGTCGCTTGATAATCTTAAGGTTGAGCCGCTGTAGTCACTCGGACTATTTTAACGATGTCTTTAATAACTTTTCTGGGCTGGTAAGTTTCAATGACAATAGAAGCCTATGAAGGAGTGAGATTTAATCACCTGTATCTTAATGTGTGTTGAAAGTCTGACGGGGTTGAGAGTCATTACTGGGGTGAACTATCCCTTTAAACTAACGTGTTATGCTAACAAGCTAGCGTCCACAGGCCACAAAATAACACATTAGTGGACCGGAGGGAATAATATGGATTTTTTTTCTAGAAAACTTACTTGTGTCTATGTGTGTTTATTTCCAAAAACTTTCCAGGGCCTTGAATTTTTTTTTTTCTGTCAGATTCACAAACTTTCAAGGATTTCAGGGACCCGTGTGCGGATTCACGTTTTCGATTAGCTCTGCATAAAGAGAACGACCCTGTTTTAAACATCATAGACAGTAAATCTCACTCTGTTGGCCTGAAGGTTCGGCGTATGAGAGATGAGGCAGTGAAGGCTCCAATCAATGCCGTCTAGAACAGGCGCCTATTTCAATTACACCCCATGATGAGCCACACACACACACACACACACACACACACACACCCCATCAAGATTAATGGCTCCAGCGGTGTTAAAGTGGGTCACCTGTGGGTCCGCATGCTCTCCATCTCTGCATGGAAAGCTCCAGTTCTCCTCTATATCAGTGTCAGTGTTCCTGAACTCATGAAACGCCTCCATTGTAGGAACACGAACACGTCTCAATATTCCTCATTATAATAATTAATGCGCAGAATAAAGGGGCGGGGCCTGGTTGAGTTAGTTAGTAGTGTGTTAAACTGGCGGTTATGGAAAGAGGCGGGACTTTCCTAAACACACTAGAAGCGCTCAACCAATCACAACACACTGCTCCAGCCGACCAATCAGAGCACAGTGTGCTTTTCAGGAGGAGGGGCTTCATAGAGACAGGAAGTAAACAGAGCGTTACTGACAGACTGGGAAGAGAGGAGCCGCAACAATGGAGAATATGAGGAGAATAATCAACATTCAAGCAGGAAAACCTGTTCTAGGAGAGCCTGAAACATCATCACACATCTATCCATCCATCTATCTATCTATCCATCCATCCATCCATCCATCCATCCATCCATCCATCCATCCATCCATCCATCCATCCATCCATCTATCTATCCATATAAAAGTGCTTTATGTCCCGAGAAACACAAAACTCCTGTATAAGCTGTAAGCTCTAACCCTCACTATTTTTGTCACATAAAAGGCTAATAAGATGATAAGAGCCGTTTAAAATTAAACGCAGGATTTACTTCAATGGCCTGTCATACGTGGACTTCTGCTTGATTTGTAGTCTGATTCCTTAATAAAACATAAATAAATAAATATATAAATGAATGTCTCAGCGTGAGATAAAA
The DNA here is from genome assembly GCF_988280905.1 of Pimephales promelas. Classification (NCBI taxonomy): domain Eukaryota; kingdom Metazoa; phylum Chordata; class Actinopteri; order Cypriniformes; family Leuciscidae; genus Pimephales; species Pimephales promelas. The sequence goes on along the minus strand of NC_142790.1, from coordinate 30,133,429 downwards.
TTAGCATGTTCTTCATCCGCATCCCCTCTAAAAATGAATATGTAATGTTCTAATTATAAACGTATTAAATCACCCTGTTTAGGGAACGGCACACTCCTCTGGCATGCGTCTCTTCAATCTATTCATTTCCTCTGTGACGTCTCTTTATAATGTTAAAGCTTTTAGCAATTAGAAGAGATCATCTTCAATACCGCATTTTACTCTTATCATTCGTTCGTTCTTCTGCTGTTTATGAATAATAATAACAATAACTTACGACCTTCCTGTGAGTGAACAGATGAAGCAGTTTCTCCTGCATAAATGACAGAAGGTTTGACTTCTGAAGGAACATCAGGCACTTTATCTCCAAAAGTCAAGGAAATATAGAGCAGTTTAGTTTTTTATGTCAACGAACATTCATTATTGATGAGTCTAAATTAATTATCAAACCCTGCGTGGCTGAATAAACCACGTTTGAAAGATTATATGATGTATTTTTGATCAGAGAGAATGTTTTACATTAATGTTTCATAATACACATTCCTAGTCTTTTTATGATTGATTACAGGTCAAACATTTATTGATTAGAAATAATGCGCCTTATGATCAATCACCCCTCCCCCTCTTAAATCCCAATGAATGCATATGGAATTATACATTTCCACCCAACATTCTATATATTCCACTTCTAGAGTTCTAAACTTGAGCCGTGTTGCCATGACAACTTCTCAAACATTCCAAACGCACCATGGTAACCTGAGTCATGTGACACAGTGCTCGACTGTGATAGGCTATACTGCCCCTGTCAGGTGACGCGCGGTACTGCAGGATTGTGGGTCAGTAAACGTTTGTTCCAGAGATCATCTCTACAATGCAGAGATTACTGCAAACACATAAATACAATGTCCTGGCTTAGCCTGTGCAATCACACACAGATAAAGGGGAAACGTGTGTGTGTGTGTGTGTATGTGAGGTGGGTTAAGGAAAGAAAAGCAAGAATGTTTCTGTGTAACAAGTGTAGCTTAATGCATCATTCCTGTGGTGTGTTCTTGATTTATCTATACACGTGTGTGTGTGTGTGTGTGTGTGTGTGTGTGTGTGTGTGTGTGTGTGTGTGTGTGCCACTAAATATAGCCTAACATGAATTAAACACACAGCTGGGGTGTCAAAGAAAGCAACTGTGACCCAACTAACAATGTAAAAAGTTGCATTTATGTGGTCAAAAATACAGTAAAATATTCTGAAATATTATCATAAATTAAAATAACTATTTTCTATTTGAAGATTTTGTTAAATGTAATGTTTTCATGTGATGCAATGCTGAATTTTCAGCAGTTTTGAAAAAAAAAATACAGAAAGGACATATTAAATGGATCAAAAGTGATATTTTATAATCATAAAAAGACTATATTTCAAATAAATGCTGTTCCTTTGAACTTTCTATTTATAAAAGAATCATTCAAAAATGAATCGCAAACATATGAACTGTTTCAACACTGATAATAATCATAAATGTTTCTTGAGCATCAGATCATCATGATAATCATGTGACACTGAAGAAAACAGATATTTTACATTGGAATAATATTTCACCGTTTTTACTGTTTTTTTTATCAAATAAAGAGAACAACATAAATGAATTATGCCAAATGTGTAACGGCCCGTGTATTTTCTTTTCTTAAACCCGAAACACACACATGAAATTAAAAAACACAGTATTTACAGCAGAAGTCAGCTTGGCTGTCGCACAGGAGAAGAAATCACACATATAGATGTTATTTTACGCTCTTATATGATTATATATTACGTAAATTAACAGTGTGTGTGTTGTGTTTGTGAAGCTTTTAGCCTGTGGAGTGAGTTTGCTGGATTACACTGCGATCGACACACACACACACCCAGACAGAAGCTTGGACACACTCATGTTCGCCAGAGTCACAGATATTAGAGTTTACACAGGAATTTATATTAGTAAATGTTAAAATTAATATTAAATAAGATTAATAAAAGTATTGTTCATTCTTAGTTCATGTTAACTAATGTTGAATAATGAACCTTATTGTACAGTTTTATTTGTGAAATGTTATGATTGATCATCATTACCAGACTCTTATAAATGCTTTTATTATTACTGTATTACTGAAACTAGTCATGATGAACAACTAGCAGGTGTATCCAAACTTCTGACAGGTAGTGACATAATACACAGTCTGATCCAGCGGACAAAAGCTTAAAGCACAACACACACACACGCACGCACACACACACACACACACACACACACACACTTGACTCACTGCGGCAATCAATAGTGAATTCTTCCTTAAATCCTGCTGTGGATAAATTAGAAACAGCTTCATTATGAGTTATCTGTGGTGGACGGGACAGGAAGTGACACGCCGAACGCTGGCTAACACACACACACACACACACACACACACACACACTGATAAGATTAAAGTGATCACATCATCATGACAGCAGCTTACAACAAAAAAAGCAGCAGTTTATGATGAAGCGATGATAACTGTAACCTAAATAGAGAGTTCTGAGTTTATTTCAAGGTATTAAAATAATAAAATATATCAAATAAAAGCTATAGTGATGAGATTTAGGATATAAACTAGAGAACTGCGGCCACAGGAAGTGCATCAACTTGTAGCATTTTTTAATTTGCTTATGATTATTGTCATCACTTCCAATGAAAACATCCCGTATTATAGAGGAAAAAAATATAGTATTCAGTATTATTTCTTTTTCTGTACTGAATTATAATTATTCAAAAAAAAAAAAAAAAAAACCAACAAAAAAAAAAAAAACTTTTGTAGCATTTTTCTATGGAAGGAAAGATTATTAACGAAAATAACACAATTATTAAAGAAAATATTTAAATTAGTTATACATTTTTTTAAGTTCTCAATTTAGATACTTTGCAGTACAAATACCCCATTTTTGTATGGAACAATAATTAACAAATAATTTAAAAATATGTCATTATGTCTCCCATGCTGTTGATAGAACAGAACTGTATTAAACATGGATGTATTGAATACGCTTGACATGAACGAACTGGACGTCACATGACCTGATAAACCATGTTTGCAGGACAGCAGGTGTGCAGGAACGCACAGGCTCATCTGTCATGATCATCACGAGACGCCCTCTTTCATTCCATCTCCCAGAGACGAGCATCAGCACACGGGCGATAAATTAACCCAGTTACGTCCGACGGGGGAAAGATGAGCGTTTAACTCTTCTCTGATGAGGACTGATGAACACACTGAAGTTACGGACTCTTCAAACATCAGGCTCATGAATCGCATTCGCATTAAAAACAGCAGAAATGTAAATGCATTGATGCAGCCCTTGGTTTTCAACACTCCACACAGAAATACAGAAAACGCACAACTTCACGACCGTGTGTTTCATTTAACAGCTGAATCACTGATCATTTACTTCTACTGATGTCTCGCATCGTAAACATCTGGCTTTGTGTGACGTTTGAGAGTGAACGGATCCTTATCTTTAAGAGTGTAGGATGTTAAAGTCAGTAAAGTTCAATCCCGTCTCAAACACAGACTGATCTTCAAATCACACCAACACTAACATCAACATCAGCAGCTTCCTTTAAAAGCGGAAAAAGCAGAGGAACCAACACCTCAAACCCAACACACACACACACACACACACACACACACACACAGGCAGCAAACGCTAAACACATCTCTTTAGTCTAATCCTCCAGCTCTGGGCTGTTAAAGGGGTCGCCGGATGCTGTGATCACTTCCTGTGATTCTTTACGGAGTTCATGTAAAGTTTGTTACACACTTTGTTAAAAATTAACGGTTGTGTAAATCAACACACGTTTACCTCCTCAAGAACTGTATGGGGAGTATGCAAATATGGGAAATATGCTAATACAGGAAATACTGTATACTAATATGGGGAATATACTAATATGGGGAATATACTAATATGGGAAATATACTAATATGGGAAATATACTAATATGGGGAATATGCAAATACGGGAAATATGCTAATACAGGAAATATGCAAATATGGGGAATATGCAAATACGTGAAATATGCAAATACAGGAAATAAGATAATACAGGAAATACTGTATACTAATATGGGAAATATGCAAATACAGGAAATATGCTAATAAGGGAAATATGTTAATACGGGAAATATGCTAATAAGGGAAATATGTTAATACGGGAAATATGCTAATATGGGAAATGTGTAAATACAGGAAATATGATAATACAGGAAATACTGTATACTAATATGGGAAATATGCAAATACAGGAAATACTGTATACTAATACAGGAAATATGCAAATACGGGAAATATGCTAATATGGGAAATATGTTAATACGGGAAATATGCTAATATGGGAAATATGCAAATACAGGAAATATGCTAATACCGAAAATATGCTAATACAGGAAATATGCTAATATGGAAAATATACTAATATGGGAAATATGCTAATATGGGAAATATGCAAATACAGGAAATATGCTAATATGGGAAATATGCTAATATGGGAAATATGCTAATACGGGACAGTCCGTCAGCAATCGTGGGCGGAGCATCAGCAATATGACATCATATTGCTCAGAAAATCCAAACGTCTTGATTATTGAGCGTTTAGACTTTTTGAGGTTAAAAAAAGGAGTGAATGTGTTTTATTATTGTACTATGTTGGTTGTGTCCACACACTGCGCGCACACACACACACACACACACACACACACACATTTATATACAAAACAGCATATAAAGTGAATTTTGCATCCGATGACCCCTTTAATGGACCCATGGCCTGGCATTCTCCATCTTCAGGATAAAGAGCAGAGCCGTCTCACCTGAGTGACTTTGTCTGTGACGTTGTGTGTGCGGTCGATGAGTTTGCAGGGGGCGATGATGTCCATGTCTCCGGGCGGGAGGGAGATGAGCGGGTCCGCTTTAAAGTCCACGAAGTTGAGCGTGATCTGGGGGATTTTGCTGATGGCGCGGTAACGCATGAGATCCGAGTCCGAGGTAGAGTTCAGGATGCTGGACTTGTTGTTCACGGCTCCTGAGGAAACAAACGTCGGAAATACTCTTGACATTTCACAGTGTTTTATTAGCAAATCAAACTGTATTATATAAAATATATACATATTTAAATATGTCATTGAGGTGATATCTAAGGGATAAAATGATTGATTTGAAGTGGAGTGTAAATGTCACGGTGTCTTCTCACCCGTGCTGCTGCATATGGGTCGGGTTCGGTGCTTCCGCTCCCATTCCGGCCGCATGGCCTCGATATCGTCCACCGACGACGCGCGCCGCATGCTGTGAAAGCTCTCGCGCGAGCGGCTGTTGCTCAGGCTGCAGTTGGACACGGTGGCGTCCGGGTCGAGCCGGCGCGGTCGAGGCGAGGACTGACCCAGAGGCAGCGTGACGGGGTGCGGGGGGGCCGGAGGAGGAGACGAGGGGTCGCTGCCCAACAGGTCACGAGAGGACGGCGAGGTCACGAGGCTGGTGGAGCGGGTGGAGCCGGCGGCCACACGGGGGCGCTCGTGTTCTGGCAGCGAGAGGAGTTCGCCCAGCGCCAGGGATTCGGGGCTCGAGCCGCTGGGGAAGCCCGCTCCTCGCCCCGCCTCGGGATCCTCCCGCAGAGAAGATTTACTGTTGTTCCGGGAGTTCAGGAGCGGGAGGCGTAAACGGATGCCTCGAGCGCGATCTGACACACACACACACACACACAGGAAACATCAACACACATTTTTGTGTGCATCTTTTATCAACATTTTCCACACTGGCAGGGAAGGGCATTTTTCAAAAAAAATATAGAATTCGAATATTTGTGCCTATAAAAATCAAATATTCGTTTTATTTAAATGACGTTTAACAAAAAAGAACATGTTTGTTAAGTTTAAGGTAGAAAAACACACAGAGAAACATTAGAGATATTAGACTCAAGTTAAGACTTTGTTTGATCATTTACCACACATGCAGGTTTTAATATGTAAATGATCTCTTTTGCATTTTTGCATGTGAAATATGTTACAAAAACCCAGCTGAAGACTAAATGTTAGTAATATTGATAACAATTTACAATAAGGTTCATTAGTTCGTAATACGTATTTAATAACATGAACTAACAAAGATTATTAATCTTTTTTAATGTTAGTTCACAGTACATTAACTAATGTTAACAAATAAAACCTTTAATCTTAAAACGTATTAGTAAATGTTGAAATTAATATGAACTAAAATTAATAAATGCTGTAGAAGAATTGTTTATTATTAGTCCATGTTAAATAATGTAGTTAATGTTAACCAACAAACCTTTTATATTTTATACAGTAATTAATTATTGTATTACTGAGGGCGGTCATATGTTAATGAGCTGAATTTGCATGAGTTTCTCATTACAGTCACTTGTGATAACTGGATTTTAAAATGGAAGAAAGATATATATAAATATAATATATATATATAAATATATATAAAGCATAAAATATAATATATATAAAGCAAAAAAATATTATATATACAATATATAAATATACATAAAGCAAAAAATATAATATATATAATGTATAAATATATATAAAGCAAAATATATTTTTCTGATTGGGCAGCTTAGTTTGTGTTAAGGTCTTTTTAATGTGCTAATTAAGGTAATGTTATAATAGATGTAGCGTTGAACGAATGAACGTACTGGAGTGACGCCACAGCAGAGGCAGCTTGTGATTCAGATCCTGGGGGTCGTGCAGTTTATCGTCCGGCATGACCTCAAAATTCAGAATAAACATGATCACCACGCCATCTTCATTCTTTACAGGAACCACATCCACCAAACACAGGAAACACACACCTGTGGGAAACACAGAGAGAGAGAGAGAGAGAGAGAGAGACATTCACTTAACATGCCTCCTTATAAGTAACTTCAAGTATTTGGTCTCCATCAGTGTTGTTGTTTAATGACATCGAGAATACCGTTCAAAAGTTCATTTATTTCAGTAATTCAACTTAAAAGGTGAAACTAATATATTATATCAACTCATTACATGCAAAGTGAGATATTTTTTAGATCCTTTATTTATTATAATTGTGATGATTATGGCGTACAGCTTATAAAAACCCCAAAGTCAAAAGAAGTGAAAAGCTTTTCATTAGTCAAAATTATAAGAAATAAAGGCTTGAAATATCTCACTTTGCATGTAATGAGTCTATATAATATATTAGTTTCATCTTTCAAGTTGAATTACTGAAATAAATGAACTTTTGCTCACTATCATAATTTTTCGAGTTTCGCCTGTACATTTCTATAATTAACTTGGTCAATTAAATGCATGTAAAGGCAGGCTATTTTTAACCATAACATGTACATTGATGTCGTTGCCAGCGGCGATCTCATCATATCATTTTCCGTCGCTGATCTGGTGGAACTAAAGCATACTGTTGAATCATGGGAATCCTCTCATGGACTAGTTAAGTGAACAACTATCATCTGCCAGCAAAATTAAGCCTGATTACGAACACTGTGTGTGTGTGTGTGTGTGTGTGTGTGTGTGTGTGTGTGTGTGTGTGTGTGTGTGCGGCTACATGACGAAAACACATTCTGAAAAAGTAGAGATGCTCGCTTAGTAGTAGTAGGATTAGATGCACCGATATGAACATTTTGGCTGATACTGATTATTCATACCGATAACTATAAACATACATATATTGGCCGACACACACACACACACACACACATATATATTGTGCATCCCTAATGCTTAGATTTTATAATAAAGCAAAACATACACATCACATGATATTGAAGTCGGACAAAATAACAGATTTTTACATCTTTAGCAAAGCTGTACGATCATGAAGATCCCAGTACATTCACTATAATTGACCAGTAAAGTCACACAACATCAGATAAACACACACACACACACATCCTGACTCTGACCATCTGTGAGTCTCACACACTTACCTGATCTGAGAACACAATCAAACTGGAGCAACGACTGAGTGACGGACCGCAGATTCTCATCAATGAACGGAGACACACACGACGACACACACGGCGACACACACGGCGACACACACGGCGACACACACAGAGAAAAAACACGGAGACACACACGGACACAGAGATGCTCTGTAATCCCAGCTGTGTTTGGACCAGAGAAACTACACACGGATTACAGGTCCACTAATGCCATCTGTGTGTGTGTGTGTGTGTGTGTGCGTGGAAAAAGAGCACAAACATCTTCCTCTTATCGTAGAGTTAATATAGTGAGGGCCGAATGTCCGGTTTAAAAGTAACACACATAAACACAATGCAGATTTGACTCGAAATCAAACAAAAGTGTTCAAGAACACACTATAACAATGAGGAAAATCCATTTGAATCCATCACTGACAATCTGACATGAACTCATGGTGTTTTTTTAAAGGATTAAATGCAAAATATCATGTTTCTCTGAAATGAGTTTCTGCACATCTGACCATCTTATCTCAACTGCGGTCGCGCTCGTCTAAACACTGATCAAGAACTCTTTCCCACAGCTGGAAATCTGCTGTATTGGGGAAGATAAACGGAGAAGAGTTAAAACACAGTCAATCAGTCTGAATCGTGGACTGATACGTATATTAGAGAAATATAGATATATTAGAGAAATATATAGATATATTAGAGATATATCAGCAGATCTCCAGATGAATACTGTGACTGTATGAATGAATGCATACATAACAATAACTACAAAAAGCCCTTTTGTCCTGCAGACCCATAATCCCGGTCATCTAAACACACAGATGAACACGCTGAACACACACACACACACACACATGTGCAGATTAAGAGTCAGGAGGAGGGATTTGACTGCAATTCATTACGATTCTGTCCACTTTACAGGACTAATACACTCTAAGATTCAGATGCCACACACACACACACACAAGCATACACACACAGACTCTATCACACACACACACACACACACACACACACACAAACACACATACACACACACACACTCTATCACACACATACATGCACACAAACGCAAGCATACACACACAGACTCTATCACACACACACACACACACGCACACACGCACACACACACACACACACACACACACACACACACACACACACACACACACACACACAAACAAACATACACACACAGACTCTATCACACACATACATGCACACAAACGCAAGCATAAACACACACACACACACACACACACACACACACACACTACATGTGTATATTTTCATCATCAGCATGTCTGGTTATATAATCCCAGTAAAGTGCTCCGAGACCCAAATCACTGAAGTCCTGCTTAAATAATAGACACGGTAGAACAAATTAACATAAATCAGACGAGAAAAAACATCAGGATATAAATACTTTTTTTTTTTTTTACTTTTTTTTTACTAAATGAAGAACAGTCACTTTCTTCTGACTAGACAAATAAATACAGAAACAATAATGCACTGTGAACAGTCACTGTGACAAGAAGACAATAAAATAATAAATATATAATATGATTTTCACTTCATGAACCAGCTCATGTTCTTAAAGGGACAGTTCACCCAAAAATCCTTTGCTCGCCCTCGAGTCGTTCCACTCCTGTATGACTGTCTCTCTTTTTCAGAACAAAAAAATCAAACGCTTTGAAGAACGGTGGGAACCAAACCTGCGTTTCTCAGACCAAATTCAGGTGAACGGTCCCTTTAACAAATGTCTCTGGTATTACAGTGCACGTCTCACCAGCCAATCAGATTATGAGGAATAAATCAAGCCCCGCCCCACATTGCTTCAGTCTGTGTATTTTGAGTTTCTGATGTTTCTTGTTATGAAGATTCAGTGCAGGATGAGTGACAGCAGCGGCTCAACCCTATTCAAACATCATCCAGATCCGCATCATCCGACACCTGATGATCCCAATAATCCCATTAATCCCACTGTCTTATGGAGGATTACAGTGGATGAGGAAGGATTTAAGAAGCAACACAATGACCTGCTGTGACCCGAGATGTGTCAAAGATGTGAGTGTTAACTAAAACTATATTAAAAAAAGTTTTCCGTAATTTAAATAAGATGGAGACACTGATGAGCAGCGGCCAGTAGAGAGTAAATCCCTGTTTGAAAGTAACGACGTTTCAAATAATGATTGTATTGATTGCATCGTTACACCAGTAGGTGGCGACAAGTGATAAGTGACTGTTACTGTAAAACATGTGTTTGTTTTTGAATCATTCATTCAAGAGATTCGTACAGAAACGCTGATTCATCCAGTAATGAAACAAGTGAAGTCTTTATGAGTGAGTCATTGAATCATTCATTCAAGAGATTCGTTCAGAAACGCTGATTCATCCAGTAATGAAACAAGTGAAGTCTTTATGAGTGAGTCATTGAATCATTCATTCAAGAGATTCGTTCAGAAACGCTGATTCATCCAGTAATGAAACAAGTGAAGTGTTTATGAGTGAGTCATTGAATCATTCATTCAAGAGATTCGTTCAGAAACGCTGATTCATCCAGTAATGAAACAAGTGAAGTGTTTATGAGTGAGTCATTGAATCATTCATTCAAGAGATTCGTTCAGAAACGCTGATTCATCCAGTAATGAAACAAGTGAACTGTTTATGAGTGAGTCATTGAATCATTCATTCAAGAGATTCGCTCAGAAACGCTGATTCATCCAGTAATGAAACAAGTGAAGTCTTTATGAGTGAGTCATTGAATCATTCATTCAAGAGTTTTGTTCAAAAACGCTGATTCATCCAGTAATGAAACAAGTGAAGTCTTTATGAGTGAGTCATTGAATCATTCATTCAAGAGATTCGTTCAGAAACGCTGATTCATCCAGTAATGAAACAAGTGAAGTCTTTATGAGTGAGTCATTGAATCATTCATTCAAGAGATTCGCTCAGAAATGCTGATTCATCCAGTAATGAAACAAGTGAAATCTTTATGAGTCATTGAATCATTCATTCAAGAGATTTGTTCAGAAACGCTGATTCATCCAGTAATGAAACAAGTGAAGTGTTTATGAGTGAGTCATTGAATCATTCATTCAAGAGATTCGCTAAGAAACGCTGATTCATCCAGTAATAAAACTTTTTTTTTTTTTTTACTAAAGATTCGCTTTTTTATTTTTTGGTACAATCTACAAGTGAAGTGGAAGAAGTGAAGTCTTTATGAGTGAGTTGTGGAATCATTCATTCACCCTTTTTGTTTTAATAATGAATAGAATGAATTACATGTTTGTTATATAGGCTGCAGAAATTAACATTTTGTTGCATGTTATTTTGTATTTTTTATTCAGAATCTCTTTTAAAAAAATGAAAACAAAAGTCATGATTCTCGAAGTGTCCAGAAACGTGCAGACTAGCGAACTCATTTAAGTGTTATTATATCTCCAAGGATTAACAGTTATAAAAGATTAATCACTGAGCAATATTTATTTTTTCTCTGAGAAGTCCAAGATCCGTTTATATGTTAACTAGATTAAAAAGTTAGTTGAGACAAACTTTAAGTTGGCTTGAGAAAGTTGGACCAGATAAGAAGTTTTAAAAAGCTGTTGTTTATTGCGAGGGACACGGCGCCACCTGGTGGACAAGAGCAAACATTATTATGTTTATTGAGCAATAAATGAACAACTGACTCTGACGTCTTTTATATAAATACAATAAATCATACACAAAAGTCTAATTCAACCTCAATGATCGTTAGATCAGATCGTAACGAGAAGAATGTAAATGTAAAGTTGATGTGTATTCAGATCAGGTTTTAATATTCTGGCTCTCTCTTTCTCTTTGATTTGTGCTGACGAATCGGTTTGTGGAGTGACGAGCACGACCCGTCGTCCCGTCCATCAGTGTGTGTGACGCTTGTGCTGCGTTTACATTTCTGGAGGACACACTGATCTCGCACAACAACAGTGTTTCACAGTATTAGAGACACGTACGGTCAGACGTTTGAATGATGGATGGATTGTGTTTTCATTGATTTTGAAAGAAATCTCTTTTGCTCACCAAGGCTGCACTATACAGGAAATATTATTACAATTTAAAATAACTGTTTTCTATGTGAATACACTCTTGGGTCAAATTTGGGTCAAATAAGCCATTGGGTTACATTTTAAAATTACATTCTCAACCAAACGTTTGGGATTATCCAAATTTGACCAAAAGTTGGGTTGAGTAATGATGTTGAAAATTAGTCTTTACTATAGTGAAGATAGTGTAATTTATTCCTGTGAATGTTCAGCATCATTACTGCAGTCGTCAGTGTCACATGATCCCTCAGATGATTCTTAATCATGACTATTGCTAATTGAAGATCATATTTAACCCAGGGTTAATGTAATCCTGCAGGTTATATTTCACCTTATTAATTCACCACAGTGTTAGAAGTAATGCCAGGATTACGAGTGTGTAAGCCGAGGTTAGTCCACTTCATTCATTTGTATAGTGCTCTTTACAACACACATTGTTCCAAAAATTAAAAATAAAGAAAGATAAAGAAAAGCAAGCAGCCAAAGAAAAGCTTCCTAGAATGTATAAGTAGACAAGAAATAATAATAACAATAATAATAATTATATATAGTCATTTTGATTATATAAAACAAACTTTGCAATATTATAAACGGCAATAAAAACAGATACAAAACCCCAGAGCATAAGCCAAGTGTGTGTGTGTGTGTGTGATCATGAGCCGCACATGCTTGAGTTCAACACTAGAGGGCAGAAGAGTCTGGGATATTCCACTGTTCTGGATGAGGCTCATCATTAACGATGGTTTATGCGGATTACTGATGATAATGATTACCTCATGCTGTAATCTACAAATGTGGGGTCATGTTTTCACTGTGCACATTAAATAATTGAGCTTTGAACGTCTTGATCCTGTCAGCATCTGTAATATGATGCAAAAATCACCCAGTTACCCGAGTTCAACATGAATAATATGATCTGGAGCGGGAGGAGGGTCAACAGATTTCACTGAGGCCACGACGGACGAATAAATATCAACCAAGGCTACTTAAAATCAAATTAGTTAGAGCTAAATATAAAGATCATAAACCATTTGAAAAATCACTAAAAATAATCAGCGAAAATCACCCAAATTTGAATGAAAATAACTAATAATTCTCGTAGGTGCAGTGAAAAATAACCATTAACACCAACACAAATGAAAGTGTTACCATTGAAAAACACCTTTAACTCTGGGGGAAATCACCAATGATACCAGCATAATCACAGCAAAAATCACCCATATTTTAGTGAAAATAACCAATAATTCTGGTGAAGAATTACTCATAGCTGCACTGAAATATCACTATTAATACCAACAAAAATGCAGGGGAAAATCACCCATAATTCCAGTGAAATAGTAACAGGCATATGGATCAGCAGATCTGAGATCAGAAAAGAGAAGATCTTTACAAAGAAATATTGAATGATTTTGCAATATTCATATTCACCCACCATGGCATTCTGAGTGGTATCATATTCAAAAACATGGTAATAGCATCATACTTATGATAGTAATACTCTCTCTCTCTCTCTTGTAGAAGTACAGCAGATGGTCTGTTCATCCATCAGTATTCAAATGAGCTCAGGTATCATTCAGTGATTGGGTGTCATCATGGGTCACATGACCAGTTGATTTTTGACTAGTGAAGATCAGATGTATTCAAGATAAGTATATTGCTGTGATTACAAACACAAGCTAAACATCCCTATCTGCTTTATAAAGATATTATAACTTCACAACAGTTTCCAAAAACAGCGGCAGTTCCTACTGGCTGAGTTCTTTTTGATTGGACCAATGACAGGAGTTAGGGGCGGGGCTATGTGTTTGACTGACCAATGGGGGCCGGAGTTGAGGAGACCTGTTTGGCTCAGCTTTACTATAAGTTAACACACTGCCATCAGGAGAGAAGAAAACCCTTTTCCTCAAAAGTTAATTGATCGTCCATCTCCAAAGTGTGTATTAGAGAGGGAACGGTCCAGGGTTTCTCATTAGCACATAAAAACACACCGAGGCGCTCCACATCTCCCTCCAGGCCTAATTGAGCTCTCGCTCCCTCACAAACGAGCGCAACCAGACACACACACACTCCTGAACGGCTGTCTCTGGGCTTTATTGGACCCAGCAGAGCCGCTGATTCGGGCTTTGATTTGACATGTTACAGAAATATCCATAAAGACAAAAGCAACAAATGATTTGCTTTCGTTTCAGGACAATAAAGCAGAACAAAACTTTCTAGAAATGCAACAGCCATTAAAATCAGTCAAATGTTCACCGGGAGATGCATATCAGGGGATCATAAAAATATAATAAAAATGTCATCTAGTGCTAAATCAACAGTGCGATCTTCATCTTTTATCACCCTGAAGGGGTTATTTTGCGACAGTGACTGGCTGACTCTCTGTATTATGAAACTGTGTATTAAAGAGGCCATTTTATTCCTAGTAGTCGTGATGATGTTTTCAGGCTCTCCTAGAACAGGTTTTCCTGCTTGAATGTTGATTATTCTCCTCATATTCTCCATTGTTGCGGCTCCTCTCTTCCCAGTCTGTCAGTAACGCTCTGTTTACTTCCTGTCTCTATGAAGCCCCTCCTCCTGAAAGCACACTGTGCTCTGATTGGTCGGCTGGAGCAGTGTGTTGTGATTGGTCGAGCGCTTCTAGTGTGTTTGGGAAATGTCCCGCCCCTTTCCATAACCGCCAGTTTAACACACTACTAACTAACTCAACCAGGCCCCGCCCCTTTATTATGCGCATTAATTATTATAATGAGGAATATTGAGACGTGTTCCCGGGAGAAACTCAAGACTACAGTGGAGGCGTTTCAGGAGTTCAGAAACACTGACACTGATATAGAGGAGAACTGGAGCTTTCCATGATCACACACACACAGCTTCAGTCTTTTCACATGGACTCTTCTTTCATGGCCAGACATCTGGACATCTCAAGGGTTTAACGTCTCAAAGTTTCGTTTGTCAATCTAGAAACCACTCAGAACACATTAGCAATAGCGTAGCGAACACTTGACGATAACACAGTGGCAGATCAGCCTCGACACTAACAACACACACACACATTCACTCAATTCACAGAGCTCTCTTTCACTGTTTAAATTACACACGACTGGTAAATATATCAAACCGCTAAAGTATTTAACCTGGCCTTAATTACCTTAAAAGATGGTTTACATTGCAATGTGGCTTCAAATATTAGATTCATTTAATTAGATTTGAAGGCCAAAAGAAAAGCTTGATTTTGCCATTTTACATTTTTACTGTAATTAAATGTATTCATAATATTAAATAATTTTTCTTACAATTTACAGTCAAATATTACAAAACCAATACTCCTTATTCTGTTACCTATACACCAACATTTTCTAGTGATACTGATGTATGATCACAACAAAAAAAAACAGGAACAGGAAGTGAACAGCACTACCCAGGTGAAAAGGAAATATATTTAAATTGTACTTATTTTGATATACTTAATGTATTTTAAATGTACCGTATTAAATATGTATTAAATGTGCTAAATTGAAACAACTTCAAGTATATTAAGTGTATTTTAATATGTATTTAAGTTCAATTTTAAGGTAATAGTAATATATTTTATTATACTAAATTGTGCTAAAATGGAACCATTTTAAGTACATTTAATGTAATATAATAGCACTTATTTAAAGTGTATTTTAATACACTTTAAATCGACTTTAGAAATACAGCATTAGTATATTTTTAGCTTCACATTAATGCGTTCTGAGTATATTTTAAATATAATTTCAGCTTATTAATAATGTATTAGTAGAACACTATTGGACCCACTATTAACATATTAAAAATATATTTTTCCAAAAACCATTTAATATAAAAATAATATATTTTAATGTATTAAAAATACATTTAAACATTTGAATTCAACAAAACCCAATAAAAAAAATATTTCTACAAAACACACAAACACTCTTTGAAAGATAAACTTTAATGCACTACATCAGTAAAGCATTATGAAAACTAAACAAAATACATTAACATAAAATGCATTGATTTGCAGAGGTATTAAACAGAACAAAAATAAATAAATAAATAAACTAACTGAAAGGAGTAGTTCACTTTTGAAAAAACTTTTGGTGATAATTTACTCACCCCCATGTCTTCCAAGATGTCCATGTCTTTCTTTCTTCAGTCGAAAAGAAATTAAGGTTTTTGATGAAAACATTCCAGGATTTTCTCCATATAATGGACTTCACTGGGAACCAAACAGTTCAGGGTCCAATGGCTAACAGTCAATTTGTCGTGAAAACATGAGAATTGGCTCAATTGCGAGAGTCTCGTGCTGAATGCTTGAGAGTTGGCAGCCCTGACAAATCTTTTTTCGAGTCAATTCATTCATTTCGTTCATTGAATGAACCTAATGACTCGGAAAAATATTTGTTAATTTTGATGAACGAGTTCAAATAGGAAAATCATGAACATGCATAACAGAACAGAGCAAGGCGACCATTTGAGCTTATAAAACTTAAACTTGTGGGTTTTTTTTTTTCGCTTGATAAGACCCTTATTCATCGTCTGGAATCGTTTAAAGCCCTTTGAACAGTTTGCACAGAAACTGTCTTTTGGACCTTGAACCGTTTGGTCCCCAATGAAGTCCATTATATGGAGAAAATCCTGAAATGTTTTCATCAAAAACCTTAATTTCTTTTCAACTGAAGAAAGAATGACATGGATATCTTGGCATGGGGGTGAGTAAGCTATCAGCTAAAGGTTTTTTTTTTTTTTTTTTAAAGTGAACTAATCCTTTAAGTCAAACAAAGTGAAATACAATAGCAAAAAGTAAAGTGGCCAAATCTTGAGTAAAAAGAGAAGTTCGTGACTTTTTCAGTCTGCCATAGACTCTTTTGGGGACATCAGAAACACTGAGGGAAATCTGGCAAGAATAAAAAAAAACAAGCATTAGTATAAACTTGTTCATTTATAATTCTAATAAAAAGCTGTCACTTTGTTACTTAATTCAGAACACTTAATGCACAAAAAGTCAGATATAATTATTATAACAAATAGGATTTTTCTTTATCATAAAGAATTTTCTAACCATTTCTGAGGTTTCAGGAAGACACAGCTCAGATGATCTTGGGCTTGAGCTGAATGAACCTCGTTTCATGGACTCCAGGGCCTCTTTGAGAGATGCTAATATCCCTGGAAGCTCTATAAGAAAAAATAAAGTCGCATGTTATACAAAGTTAGGGCAGAAAAAACACTAGTTTGTGTTCTTCATATATAATTTGTATTTTGTTTAAATGGTGAAACATATTTAATGAACCATTACTGTAACTTCCACCCTATTATTAAAGTAATTATTCATTATTAATAAAGACAGAACTTTCTATTGAAAGTTACAAGTTGGTGACAGCTGATAACGCCTTGATTAAATGTAAAAAAGCTGAATACCACTCATAAAATCATATAAATCAGTCCCTCGAGAAAAACACGATTATGTGATTGCATAATTCAATGCATAATCAGGCAAAATACATATTCATTTTTCAAATACGTGTTAATATATATAGGTCACTTAGTTACTTAGCTGCTACATGACACTATTGCCTTTTTTTGTTGTTTTTCACCAACAAAAAGTTACAAATCAAGAGGATCAACTACTACTTACTCGACTTGACCTCATCTACTCACGGTTGGGTTTAATAAAAAAAAATGTCTTTGCAATGTGCAAATTCCTTGGCTAGGCTAAATATTAAATATAAAATCTCTCATTTCATTATTTAACATCATTTTAATTTCTCAGTGCAAGATATTTAATAATTGGTTTTGTGAAAGCTTATAGTTGGTGATTACAACTTAATTTATTTATCGAATTGACATGAAAACTGACAGCCTACTAATAATTAATTAGATTTTACTATGAATTAAATATCACAGATGTGAAAGTTTTATTAGAGCTTAAAATATATTATAATATTTAAAACACAAGAAGTTACTTAGGGACAATCAAGCCTGTCGTGTAATCACCATTAATAACCTTTTTTTCTGCAAACACAGTGTGCAATGTTTTTATAGTTGTTTTATGTCACTGTCTAGATCTATAACAATTAAGTTGATAGACGTCAATGGATTAACTCGCTTTAGTGTCAAATCAACAGAAACGCCAGTAATCCACAGAACATCGTCATCAACTTCTGAAAATATTTTAAACTAAACCCAAAATGAGAATAAAGCCAATTATACTAATCACTTAAACTAATAAACTTACCACCAAGAAGTAAGATCTTTTCTGGCAGTATCTTGCTCTGTCCATGTCGTGGCGGCGCACCTCTGCGTTGTCCTCTTCACTGCTAATTGTTCGCGGGAGCTGACGACCTGGTAATCTGCTCGTGTGTTCTCTCAATATTAGATCGGTGCTATCCACATTCACTAGGTCCGAGCCAGTGAAATAACAAAGCAAAATTTGGAAAATACATGATTTCTGTTGAAATATCCGAAGTAGGAAATCTAGGAATACCACAGTGACAGTCAGTATCCGCTGTCCGCGCCCCGCCCAACATGTAAGTTCAAATGGCAGTGTGTGATTGGACAATTGCCGGCAAGCTTGTTTTGAAAAGATTGGCTCTGATTGGTCCAAATGAATGCAACTGGAAATATTAACTAACATCCACAAAAAAAGAAACAACTCTGTTTATATAAACCTAACATGCTTATTAACAAGTTTTTTTTAATTAATTTTGGCTAAACAAATGTAAGAGTCAAGCTTTAAGAAATTTATTTTGTTTTTCTAGTATGTACACCTGATCTTTTATGTTGATGTGTGCAAGTACTGGTATTCACTTGTTTTGTGGAAAAGACTATTTGATTAATTAATGCAGAAGTATAGAAGTGCATTACTTGTTAGTCAAATTTTAGTGCTTTTCATAATTATAACAAATTAATTTAAAAAAGTTAAACCTAAAACACATAATATAAAGTGTGAAATACATATGCATTGAGTTAAGTGTTGGTAGTATTACAAAAAGTGTGTTAGTTTTTGGTATATTTCTTAAAAGCTTAACTGAGCACATATTTATAATTAAAGTGCTACTTCTAGTCTTTGTAGAAATATACAATTAATTTCGATACATGTTTAATTGCCTTCATGTTAGGAAGGGAATTAAAGGGACTTGAATTTTTAAACTTGAAGTGAACACAAAAAATACTTTAATTTAGCAACAAGTATGCTTTCTGTAAATACACTAAAACTTCACTAAAACTGTTTGTTTTTAGCATATTTCTAAAAGTGTAATTAAGTGTATATTTATTAGCATTGCGTTTCTAGTAAAACATTTTTAAATATAATTAAAATATGTTTGTATTTAGCATATTTCTTAAAAATGTAATTAAATACCAATGTACTTCTAGTACACTTTTTAGAAACATATTTAAAGCATGATTGTCATTAGCATATTTATTAAAAATATAATTAAGCACACATTTATTAGCAATGTACTAATAATACTTTTTTAGAAATACATTAAAAGTATGCTTTTCTATAGTGTATTTCTTAAAAGTGTATTTAAACATATATTTATTACCAATGTACTTCTAATATACTTTTTAGAAATACATTTAAAGTATAATTATCATTAGCATATTTATTAAAAATATAATAAAGCATACATTTATTACCAATATATTACTAATATACTTTTTATAAATACATTAAAAGTATGCTTTTCTATAGTATATTTCTTAAAAGTGTATTTAAACATATATTTATTACCTATGTACTTCTAATATACTTTTTAGAAATACATTTAAAGTATAATTATCATTAGCATATTTATTAAAAATATAATAAAGCATACATTTATTACCAATATATTACTAATATACTTTTTATAAATACATTAAAAGTATGCTTTTCTATAGTATATTTCTTAAAAGTGTAATTAAATATATATTTATTACCAATGTACTTCTAGTATACTTTTTAGAAATATACTAAAATGCAATAAAATACATTTTTAGTACACTTTAAATAAGCATGTTGTAAATACAAATGTATTATAAACACACTATTTGTATTTCAAATATATTTTTAATACATTTAATACAACGTCTTTTTCACCTGGGTAATCCCAGTAAACACAGAACGTTCCCCTAACGTTCCCATATGGTTCCCATTTGGTTATTTTTTTGGGAACCAAATAAGAACGTTCTAAGAACGTTCTCTGTAGGTTTTTTTTTAATAACCTAAAGAGAACGTTCCGGGAACGTTCCCTGCAGGTTATTTTTAGATTTAATTTTATAACCTAAAGAGAACGTTCCGGGAACGTTCCCTGCAGGTTATTTTTAGGTTTAATTTTGTAACCTGAAGAGAACCTTCCCAGAACGTTCCCTGCAGGTTATTTTTAGGTTTAATTTTTATAACCTAAAGAGAACGTTCCGGGAACGTTCCCTGCAGGTTATTTTTGGGTTTAATTTTATAACCTAAAGAGAACGTTCCGGGAACGTTCCCTGCAGGTTATTTTTGGGTTTAATTTTATAACCTAAAGAGAACGTTCCGGGAACGTTCCCTGCAGGTTATTTTTGGGTTTAATTTTATAACCTAAAGAGAACGTTCCGGGAACGTTCCCTGCAGGTTATTTTTAGGTTTAATTTTATAACCTAAAGATCACGTTCCGGGAACGTTCCCTGCTGGTTATTTTTAGGTTTAATTTTGTAACCTAAAGAGTACCTTTCCAGAACGTTCTGCAGGTTATTTATAGGTTTAATTTAATAATTGCTCTCTGTGAAAGTCCAGGTTTACAGCTGAATATTCAACGACAATAATGTTATTTGATATAATCAACTGCTTTCATATTCTATTTACAAAGCACTTTCAGGACATCTTTATTGTATGTATGTATATATTTACGTGCTGCATGATTTTGACGTGGTTAATCATTAATGCCGTGCACGTGAACTTTCGAGTCTCTCAAACACTGGAGCGGCCGGCGCGCAGAGTTGCCATGGAAACGGCGCGGGACCACTGCTACTGGTAAACAACAAAACTCCCTCTCTCGCTGTTGTTTCAACTTTTCACGGCTTTTTTCAGGTGAGATTACTCTCTAAAAGCACACGAATAATACTCACAACTGTTTTCGACATTTCTCCTACTTGTATTTGACACGATTCTGTTAAAAATGTACTTTATCGACATGGTGTAGTCTTCGGAAAAAGTCCGTAGAGGTAACATATTAGCAAGGCTAAAGAGGTAGCAGCTAACGTTAGCAAGGCTAACTAACATCCACGTTAACTCGGTTGAACTTTTATTTATTAAAGTTTCTTTTAATCACCTATTATGTGTAAATGAGAGGTTTTGTAAGGGTTTTACAGTGAGCTAATTTATTTAACGTAAACGTAACGTATCGGTGATGTTTCAGGACTTTCAGGAGCAATTGGCCGAAACTAACGTTAGCTCAATGGTAACGTTAAACACATTTTGATTAAATGTTCTGTGATTTCAGTAGTAACGAAATAACCCATAACAGAGAGAAAGCTCCACTACTTCAACATTTCTGAAGAAAGCTGCTGCCGGAGAAGTAACGTTAGGACACAGGTGAGCCGAGGAAGCTCAATAAATAAAAAAACATTTATGATTATTATCAGTGTTGAAAACAGTTGTGCTGCTTCATATTTTTGTGTTTTTCAGGATTATTTGATGAATAGAAAGGTTTAAATAACAGCATTTATTTGAATATATTTGTTAATGTAATGCATCCTTGCTGAGTAAGAATTTCTTCTTTTTTTGTTCTATTAATTTTTAAATCTATCATTGACCCCAAATGTTTGAACATTAGTGTAAACTACCCTTCATATGTTTGTGGTCTATTTAACAATGAATCTTGGAGGGGAAAAATGGTTTAAACTGTTACAATGGTTTACACAAACACATTAATCAGCACAACTGTTTTTAACATTGATAATAATTTCCTATTAATTCAATTGAATATGGTGACTTCAATTTACATGACGTCATGAGCAATCAAGTCGTTTATATAGATCAGTGAGTAGTGCCCAGCATAAAAGTCCACTAAAGGAGATTTCTCGCATTTTACCCCTAAACTCTGGAATACCTATGAAGGTAAAAGAGTAACAAGACTCGAGCATGAACAATAAATACTTGTATGCTAAAATTTACACTCACAGCTCCAACGTGAAAACCTCATCTAATATGCAATAACGTTGAAAAGATTACAGTTTCTGTCCTGACGAAAATTTTCTTATTTATCTTATTTTTTGCTTTGCAGAACAAGTTTGTGACTGAATAGTAATTATTTTAAAAAATTAAAACAATTGATTGTATGAATATAAAATCATTACAATAAATTAAATGTATCTACATATAAAAACCGTGAACATGTATTTTTATAAACATGTATTACAAAATTAAATGAAAAATAATAAAAAATAATCATAAACTTGAAAACATAAAAATTCTAAGACTTTAGGAGATTATAATAATAAGTTTATAAATGTGAATAAATGTGAATATCTCAAGACAATTATCAATGAGAAACTATATACACTTTTGTTTAGCACACATATTATACATAAATACATAAAAAAACACAAAAAATGCAGGTATACACAGTCTGTGACTATACAAACCACAACATGTAAATAGGAAAACATATTCGTTATTTTGTCACTCATTTGGATTAGTATGAAAGCCGCAACCATTCACATCCAGTCTTTGTGCTAAGCTAGGCTAGCGGTGGGTGCGTCAAACAGACTTATAGCACGCACGGAGATGAAAAAGGTATGTATGGACTTATCTAACTATGGGGGATGAGGTGAATAGGCTAAAGTCCCAAAAAGTCGTAGTGTTCCTTTAAGGTTCAGTCATTTCACTTAAATGGCAGTGACTGATTGAAGAATATATATTTTTTTTTTTACTTTTCTTTGTAATAATGTTACTATTTGTTATTCTTACAGATGACTGTGGTGAAGATGGATGAAGATGGATGAGGCTTTCAAGTGCAGGATCTACAATTGTTTTCGTTTCACCTTTTGTTTTGCCTGTTTTGAATGTGATGCACAGCCTAGGCCTATATAATTGTGTTTTTTTGTCTGTTTTTAATCAACAATTAAACAATGAATCGACAAAAACATGGACTGTACAGGTTTATTTATATAGATTTACTGTTGTATTTTATTGAAGTAAAAAAAAAAGATGAATTGTTGTTGAACATAAAGAAAACTATTGTCTATGTAATGTTCTGGGAACCAAAAACGAACTTTCTGGTAACCAAAAACTAACGTTATGATAACCAAAAACTAATGTTCTGAGAACATTCTGGGAACCAAAATCTAACGTTCTGAGAACGTTAAGAAAACTTTCCCAGCTAACCAAAAACAAACCATAAAAAATAACGTTCTGAGAACCAAAAACTAACGTTCTGAGAACGTTCTGGGAACCAAAAACCACTCTTCTGGGAACCAAAAACTAATGTTCTGAGAACGTTCTGGGAACCAAAATCTAACGTTCTGGGAACGTTAAGAAAACTTTCCCAGCTAACCAAAAACAAACCATAAAAAATAACGTTCTGAGAACCAAAAACTAACGTTCTGGGAACCAAAAACCACTGTTCTGGGAACCAAAAACTAACTTTCTGAGAACCAAAAACTAACGTTCTGAGAACGTTCTGGGAACCAAAAACCACTCTTCTGGGAACCAAAAACTAACTTTCTGAGAACCAAAAAACAACGTTCTGAGAACGTTCTGGGAACCAAAATCTAACGTTCTGGGAACGTTAAGAAAACTTTCCCAGCTAACCAAAAACAAACCACAAAAAGTAACGTTCTGAGAACCAAAAACTAACGTTCTGAGAACGTTCTGGGAACCAAAATCTAACGTTCTGAGAACGTTCTGGGAACCAAAAATTGTTAGCTGGGATGAAACCGCCTGAAGATAATCGTGTCCAATCACAGATCGCTGACGCCTGGTGGAGAAAACGGACTTTCTGAACATCAGCGCTACGCTAATGATAAATCACTGCGACATCAGCGGAAACGCTGTGATGAGGCGATAGTCAGTCATTTTGACAGCATCACAGAATATGCAATCCCAGAATGCATTGCAACAAACTCAGTGAACACAAGAATACATTTAAGATTGAGAATTGAGCGAAATGTCGATTTTATCACAGTGTCCTGATCTGCGGGGGGTGTTAAAGTCACGTGACACCAGCACACACGGGGATGTGAACGTCAGTAGCAGATGTTGATCATACTCACGACTTTACATGCAAATACTTGATGGCTTTCTGGGAGATTTACATACAAGTAAATGCAAATATCAGGTGAATCTCTGCTTTAGAATTAATGAGAATGTGTGTGTGTGTGTGTGTGTGTGTGTGTGTGTGTGTGTGAAAGAGGTGTTACTCTGAAGTGTGAAATAGCAATTAATATCTACTGTGATAATGAACATGCACACACATCCTTGTTAGGGATGCACTGATATGAAAATTCACACACACACACACACACACACACACACACACACACACACACACACACACACACACACACACACACACACACACACACACACACACACACACACACACACACAGCAAGAATGAGCAGTTCTGTTTAACATCCTCAACTTGTCAAATTTTTTTCCAGGAGAACAACTATACAAATGTCCCAGAAGCCCCTGCTCCTCCCCTCGTGAGCCGCTGTCACTGACGCGACCCGAACCGCTCTGACACACAACCGACGCTCAGCGCCAATTAGTCCAGAGCTCCTTATTAACTCGACCAATGACAGCCGCCGAAGCTCCAGGGGCCGACGAGAGCTCTTCGTTCGTCTCGCTGTACGGGCCGCGGCGCTTTAATATCCTGAGAGATGGCGAGGACCGGGGCTGAGAACACACACACACACACACACACACACACACACACACACACACACACACACACACACACACACACACACACACACACACACACACACCCCCGCTTGTGGACGAGACAGGAACAGCAGCATGGAGACAGATCGAGTGATTAGCATATTGCTAATGTTACTATATCAAAAATGAAGAAATATCACTCCACTAATTAAAATAAATAAAATCGATTAAAATATATATTATAAATAATAAAAAGCATATAATAGTATACATGTATAATATGTGCATTAGCCTTCCTGCCAAGACAATGATCCCCCACGGCATTTTAATGTCATTCTGTGGAGTTTCATGTGTAATCGCATGAACGGATGACATCATCATCATCATCATCATCAGCTCTTTCTATGAATGAGAGCAGCCGGACCTCATTACGAGCCGCCGGTACATCAGTGTTCATCAGAAATAACGAGTCTCGCGCTGAAGTGAAGAACAATTAAAAACTGCATGTTACGTGTGTGTGCTCGACACCAGCGCCCGATCGCTCTGAACAACACCGAGTCCGATAGAAGCTTCAATGGAACTGAACTGCTTTGCCACGGACAGACAGTGACGCGCAGAGACCCGCTCTATCGGAGAACGTGTGTGTGTGTGTGTGTGTGTGTGTGTGTGTTGACCCTCCCCATGATCCGTGTCACTGTGTGTTGGCAGCCGTATCTGAGCAACAGAAGTCACTGCAGGGCAAGCAGAGATACATGAGCGACTGTCACGTCTTGTTTTGGTCTCATGTCTTTGTCATGTTTCCTGTTATAGTCATGTGATCCCCTGTTATAGTCATGTGATCCCCTGTTATAGTCATGTGATCCCCTGTTATAGTCATGTGATCCCCTGTTATAGTCATGTGATCCTGCCATGTGTGTCAGATGTGTCATGTTGTCACTGGTTCGTTGGGCACAGGTGTCCTTGTCAGGGATAGTTTTGTGTAAGCGCTGCTGGTGATCTCCATGTCATCTCTAGGCGCTTGTTTTGCGTTTCATGCTTCTGTTTTGCTTTGGAAATAAAGCTGAACTCACTTCAAACTTCCCATCAGTGGACTTTAATTACAGCGAGAGACCAACACACAAACACACCCTATCCGTCCATCATCCATCCACCATCCATCATCTATTCATCATCCATCCATCCATCTATCATCCATCCACCATCCATCCATCCATCCATCCATCCATCCATCTATTCATCATCCATCCATCCATCCATCCATCTATTCATCATCCATCTAATCATCCATCCATCTAATCATTCATCCATCCACTATCCAATCCATCATCCATCCATCCATCCATCCATCATCCACCCATCCATCTATCATCCATCCACCATCCAATCCATCATCCATTCATCATCCATCCATCTATCATCTATTCATCATCCATCCATCCATCTATTCATCATCCATCCATCCATCTATCATCCATCCACCATCCATCCATCATCCATCCACTATCCAATCCATCATCCATCCATCCATCCATCCATCTATCATCCATCTATCATCTATTCATCTATCATCCATCCATCCATCTATTATCCATCCACCATCCATCCATCATCCATCCATCCATCCATCCATCCATCACCTATCCATCATCAATCCATCCATCATCCATCTATCATCCATCCACCATCCAATCCATCATCCATCTATCATCCATCCACCATCCAATCCATCCACCATCCATCATCAATCCATCCATCCATCATCTATTCATCATCTATCCATCCATCCAATCCATCATCAATCCATCCATCATCTATCCATCATCAATCCATCCATCCATCCAATCCATCATCAATCCATCCATCATCTATCCATCATCAATCCATCCATCCATCATCTATTCATCATCTATCCATCCACCATCCATCCATCATCAATCCATCATCCATCCACTATCCATCCATCCATCATCAATCCATCCATCATCTATCCATCATCAATCCATCCACCATCCATCCATCCATCATCAATCCATCCATCCATCATCTATTCATCATCTATCTATCCATCCATCCATCCATCCAATCCATCATCTATTCATCATCCATCCATCATCCATCCATCCATCATCAATCCATCCATCCATCATCTATTCATCATCTATCCATCCACTCATCCAATCCATCATCTATCCATCATCCATCCATCCATCATCCATCTATCATCCATCCACCACCCATCCAATCCATCATCAATCCATCATCCACCATCCATCCATCCATCCATCATCAATCCATCATCAATCCATCATCCATCCATCATCAATCCATCATCATCTATTCATCATCTATCCATCCATCATCCATCCATCATCAATCCATCATCATCTATTCATCATCTATCCATCCATCATCAATCCATCCATCATCCATCCACCATCCATCCATTCATCATCCATCCATCATCAATCCATCATCAATCCATCCATCCTAATATGCAGATAAACAGCCCTCTGAACGAGTGGTCAAGTCAAAGAAACGCCTTTTGCTTCATATAATGCGTCTAGAAGCTCGTTAAGGATGAGGGATATTGGCTCATTAAGCCTAATGAGGTCCCAGTGCACTGCAGCCCTGGGTGGGGTCATAATGGCCTAATTCAGCCGCGTTCATTTCCAGGGCTTATCTATGAACAAACAAAAGCCTCGCGTGAGTATAACGGATCAATCCACTGAACAATAAACAAGCAACAACATCAACTATGACCTCAGACTCTCCTGTAATATAACACAAATTAAGAAGAGCGTAATGAGGCGGTCTGAGCGTCTATTAGTGTTCGTGGGATCTGACCTTCTGATATGAGGTGGGAATACTCCAGCTAAAATCACACACACACACACACACACACACACACACACACACACACACACACACACACATAACATTTCATTTTCATGCCATATTTTTCCCCAATATAAGTCGCATTTTGTGAGCTTTTGTTTTTCATCAGAAACATGCTGTGACTTATGTTACATAATTCAATTACCAGCATGAACACATTTGGATTCATGCTGAATATGAGACGTAATCAAACCCAAGTTTTTATGTGTAGCGCCATTCCAACACCCCAGTAGTTTTAATTTCCCTTCAAGTACATATACGCAACATAATATAATATATGCAAGACACAGGCGTAATTTACACATTCTGCATTCAGCACTGCAAAATTACTGTCTTTGACCGTTACATTTCATTTTAGTCAAAATTTTAGTAAAAAAAAAAATATCTTTAATGTAACTCTATACAAATGAGCCCCGCCTCCACTCACTCAGAGATCCACTGGTTGTCGATCACACGTTGATCTGATTGGTTACAAGGTGGTTTGTGACGTCAGAAACACCAAAGTGTGTTTTTGAGACTGTCTTTGGTTCACTGCAGTTTTAAGGAGAAAATACTCAGCAATGCTGTCCACTTATCAACGCACACATGGTGTGTGTGTTACAGCGGATTAAACACACCACACACACACATAAACAACATTAAACGCTGGATTCTCTCCACATATTAATGTATGCCAATGTCAAGTAAGTGACTTTGTCATTCCTACAAAAGAACCATAAGAAAAACCTTAGAAGATGCTTTTTGCCTCATTACCATGGGTCCCTCGTCCCCCCGCTCCGGCACACTGATGCAGAACAGCTCGGGATCAATAAAAGTGTTTTCTAGCAGATGCGTGATTAAGGATGGTTATTAGGCCCATCAGTGCAGTTGGACGCAGCTCGACACGAACGCCACGGCCGGTAAATCAGCACTGGTACTGGTCATTCATTCTGGAGTGTAAATCTTACCCAGTGTGACGTCTGGCCACAAGAGCCCTGATTTATGTGGGAAGCTATAAACACAGGCCGCGTGTCGACAGGTGACGGGAAAACCCTCACAACACGAGCCCCAGCGCTCAACTAAAGCGAACAGCATGTGGATGATCCGAGCCGAAGGAGGGCAATTATCCTGATTGAATAATCAAACTACAGGACTGCAATCTGACAAATAACACAGGAAATTACTTTCCAATGAAAGCCACGTTAGTGCCATTAAAGTGTTAAATTAAATTATGCCACTAAGCTAGAGAAAGACAGTCCAAAGTCAAGACAATATATATATATATATATATATATATATATATATATATATATATAAATCATTTTGTTAGTATATATATTTGTATAAATCATATATATCAGTTATTTAGTTAAGTTAAAAAAATATATATAGTTTTTCATGCAATGTGTGTGTGTGTGTGTTTTTTATTTAAATAAATGTACATTTTTATTCAGTAATGATGCATTAAATTGATCAAAAGTGACAGTAAAGGCATTTATAATGTTACAAAAGGTTTTATTCTATTTCAAATAAATTAAGGATGCACAATATATCGGCCACCATATCGATATCAGCCGATATATGATCGTTTTTAATGTTATCGTTATCGACCCGATAAAAAAAAGGAGGGCTGATATATTAAAGCCGATAAATAATGGATTATTTCCATCAGCTGAGACACTTCATATGCTTTTAAATGGCTTGAAATATGATTAGAATCACCTAAAAAAAGGAAAATACAGTATGTCAAAATATTAGAACATTATAATTGTGTGTTTGATACATGGGTTTTAATGGTGAGACTTTTATTTTTGTAATCAGGCTCTCAAAAATTCTATAAAATGTTGGATTTAGATTTATCGGCCGATATATCGGTTATCGGCTTTCGAATATAAAGAATTATCGGTTAGCGGCCAAAATATTCATATCGGTTCATCAAAAAATCCTGAAAAATACAATTTATCAGTATTTCCACAAAAACACAAACTGTTTTCAACATTGCTAATGATCAGAAATGTTTTTTGAGCATCAGATCATCATATTAGAGTGATTCCTGAAGGATCATGTGACTTGTGTGATATTATGAACAGACTTGTGCGATATTATGCATTTCAGCATCTAAAAAAAAAATCTTCCTCAAAATAATTTCACATTCACCCAGAACACCTCAGCAATGTCCTAGCAGATCTGCACAAGTCATTTGAACGCCGAGGACTGATTGGTCCTCTTTATTATAAGCATCTGCATCGGTCGGTGGTCTTGGCACACACACACACACACACACACTGTGTTTCAGGGCTGTCGTGAGCCTCAGTCGAGCTCCTGCTGATCAACAATAACACATGTTAATGACTGTTTGCTCTACGGCTGGTTGGGAACAGAGGCTGCTAACCTCCTGCCTGTTGCAATTACGTCCAAAATACATCAAAACGAGTGATTCGAATGATAAACGCCTCACACACGCTGGGGGAAACACTAACATTTACAGTCAAATGTGTCATTTATCATCATTGAGTCCACCAACAACACTCATTTTAGGCAGAAATGGCTCTTTAAGATTAGCGTCTTTACATCGTGACGTGCATTTCCTCATGATTATTATAATTTGCAGAATGAAGAATAAAATGAATGAAGATCTCCGTCAGACCGCATTGATGGGGAAAGTCATGAATGTCCTCATAAACTACGACTACTTTAACGGAGCTGCGCAATTACACGGACCCGCTATTTTCCTGTTCGATCTAATTAATTCTATTAGATTAGAAAGAGCTTTAGGAGGAAAGTCAACTTCTACAGGTTTTTGCACCCGTACTCGAGAGCCACTTCTCAGATAATGACCGGAGATTGAGCATCATTATGTTTCTTTTTATTGCCCTTTAGAGGATACCAGACAGAAATACACAAACAAGGTTTGCATTTAGCGAGATTAGAAAACTATTTTTGGAAAAACAAACTTATGCGACCCAGCGAATTAAAGCGGTTCCCTTATTGATCAGCCATTTCTTTCAGACCAATGGAGTTGCTGAGGAATACATTAATCAGCTTGATAATGATAAAGTGAGACTGTGGATGTAATTACAGTTCAGCTGGAAGTCAACATGACATTGCATTTCACATCCTATAATAACACACGTATTTCCAAGTACAGCGGAATTAATGTGTAAAAATACAGAGCAGAAAATGAGTTCATCCATTACAAACTAATTGCAGGGGTGACAGTAGAAAAAAAATAGCAGAAAAAAATCCTCCGCTGATTTCTGACACAAAGTGACGAGTTTTGTGTCATTACATTTTGCGAATGCAACACACACACAAACACATGCCTATCTTCATAATTCTAGTTTTGACTTGTAAAGTTTTTTGAATTTTAGAATGAATGCGGGAATTCAAATTCAAAAAACTTTTCAAAAAAAAAAAAAATTCAAAAAACTTCTAAAGTTTTTTGAATTCGATCCAAATCCTTCATTTCACTTGCACCGCACTGTAATATATTTTATTCATGATTAATATTGCATTGCAAAATAATGTAAAAAAAAAAAACATGTATACATTAAAAATAGTTCTACTTAATGTATTATTATTACAAATATCCAAATATGATACTTGATAAAAAGAAAATGTAAAAAGAGCTTTTATTCCTTTTATTTTAAACAGGACACGAATCAGCTGAAAAAACATTAGCCAAATAGCCAATATAAACATACTTATAGGAAATAGTTGACTATAAATAGACAGAGTCCTGTCACAACAAATCACTTATTCTAAAAACAATCTTACGAAGCTAGACGAATCTGACATACGGCTGTGTTAATAGTAGTGCTGTCAAACGATGAAAATATTTAATCGCATTAATGTCACAGTTAACTCACGATTAATCTGACATTTTTATCTATTCTAAATTTATTTTTGTCCCATTATTTTTTTTTCTCATTTTAATGCTCTTATCAACATGGAAAAGTGGATCGGCTTGCTTTGTGCAAATGTTTTTATTGAAAACAACGTTGAAATACAATGTGTTCAATTTCACACTAACGCTCTCACTTGGAGCAAATAATCTCTCAATGTAACTCTGTCCATCAATACAAGGGTGAAAGAAATACTGACGAGGTCCTGATATTGATGAGGGGGTGGAGAATTCGCATCAGCTGTGTGTGTGTGTGTGTGTGTGTGTGAGCTGGTGAGGCTGTTTGAAGGTGAGAGTCGGTCATCCAGAAAGCTCAATTAACTCGCAGCGACTCGTCCTGAAAGGATGGGCGTCCCTGGAGGAGCTGATAACGGCCTCTGGGGGAAAGCTTATGCTTATGTACCTTCTCTCGGCTCGCAACAACTCCACTGCTTATGTGAAGGGTCACATGGCTAGTCATGTGATATCCATCATCGGTAGAGCGGCGTGGAGAAGACTGATGGATTTACTGAGCATCTAACCGAGTCTCTGCTTAACACCCTCTAGCTCACGGATACATCAGCGCAGAAGAGAGATATTAAAACAATAAACACTGAGTACATGCAGTTTCTGAAGGACCGTAATATGCAAAATGTATGATTTGCACTTAATGCATAGGGCTATTCTCGTTATCATTTCTATTCTCGTCAATTAACTCAGTGATATTAATAACTTTAATATGACTTTAATATAATAATATTTAATATAATATTTAAAATGTTAGAATTTTACATTTATCAAATCCAACTGATCATTTTAAATCCAATTTTTATTCTAACTAGTATCGTCACTGTAAAAAAATTTAACTTGGTTTAACTTAAAAAAGAAAGTAACCTGGTTGCCTTAAAATTGAAAAAGTGAGTTAATACAATGAAGAAGAATGATTAAATCATCAGAAACTCAAAATTATATGTTAACTGAACTAAATAAATTATTTAGGTTGATTTGACAAAAGAAAAAAATGTTGTGATTACTACACTGTAAAAAAATATTGTTGGTTTAACTTAAAAAAGTAATTAACCTGGGTTGCCTTAAAATTTTAAGTTTATTGAACTGGAAAAAGTGATGAGTTAACACAATGGAGATTAATTTAATCATCAGAAACTGAAAATAATAAGTTCTCAACTAAATAAATTATTATAAAGTTGATTTGACAAAAGAAAATATGTTGTGATAACAAATCTTGAAAATATTTTTTTTACAGTATACTAACATTAGAGCATGCTGGGGGATTTGTAGTATCTGCTCTTGAGCATTGCAGGCATTTGTTTAAAGGTAACTCACTATGAAAGCACATTATAAATGTGGTCAGCGCATTGCACTAATGATTTCACTGTGTTTGATGAGTCCCAGAGGACGGGAAGGTCTCAGTAAGAGACCACACAGGTGGCCTGTGTGTGTGTGTGTGTGTGTGTGTGTTTACTCTTCAGGGTCAACAGAGGCTTCCTCTATGGACGGAAAACAGCTTTATAGTGCAACTAAACCAGCCTTAATGTTGTAACGGAAAAGAGAGAGTTTCTTCAGTTTCTGAGTTATTGAAAGCTAGTGCTTGTCACACCGTACACTACTATTTACTTTATGAAATCATGCATAATTACATGAAATTACCCCTTAACCAAAACCTAATCCTACCCTAACCCTATAGTAAATACATGTTAATTATTATTACTCAGTAGTTTAACAGTACTGTAACAATGACAGCTTAAAATAAAGCAAGTGTAACACAAACTGCACACACATTAATATGCAAATCAGATGTTGGTAATGTAAGTTGGTAAAATCACTGACTGCTAGCTCTTGTGACCATGTTTAGTTGTAAGATAATTATCTGAAATAGTTTTGTCGTGCCAAACAAAGCAAATGCCCAAACAAACCAGAAGCACTTAAGAGCATCAGCCAAACACAGTTACGGCGGCGAGATCACAGATTGTGTACGTCGTGTTTGCAGCCGAACCTCTGGCGGCAGTTCAAGAAACTTTCTTAACACGTTTAGCAGCGAAAACACCAAGGAAACTCGTATAAATCTTCAACACAATCAGATTCCTGCAGAAACACAGGCCGAGGCCTGAGGAAAACCACTGGAATCTGGAGACACAATATGATGTAATTCGTTTACTCACCCAACAGTCGAAGGGAGATAGACGTATCGCACGGAGTCCATCCAAAAACTGCAAGCCACTGTTTAATGTGATAAAGCCAAACATCTAACCAGATTATGTTATTGTTGGATATAGTGATGTCAAAAGAACCAGCACTTCTGTACCACAAGTCGATCCTCCAATAAAAGCACATTTACGACAACAGTCTGTGAGCAGTATCTCTTGCAAACACTCAGGAACAAGGAACAAAATCCCGTCAGCGTCCTTACATAATGATCCTATGGAGTAAACAGTGTTTTTAAAAAGCTCCTGAGCACTTTTTTAAACTAAATATTTTTTTGCAGCTCTGAGAGCGTCTTGTCAAGTTGAATAAAATTCAACTTTCCGGAAAAAACTACAGCCTACGTCAAGCGCCTTTTTGACAGCTGACCAATGACAAGCGAGTAGTGAGACCTGTCGTTTCCATGGCAACAAGAAAAATGGTGACGGTGCTGGTAGATTGATTACTAGTGTCTATGTGACCCGGATGCCTCACATGCCAGACATGCTGGTTCGAATCCCGCTCAGAGCTGGTCGAGTAGGGCCGTTTACATTGGTGCCGTGACCCGGATGCCTCACATGCCAGAGACGTTGGTTCGAATCCCGCTCAGAGCGGGTCGGGTAGGTCCGGTTACATTGGTGCCGTGACCCGTTTGAAATCGTGCCGTTTTCAAAAACTTGCCGTTTAAAACTCGTTTTCAAAAGTTTGAGTTTTAAGGCGCTAAAACGCCGCTGTCGTGTAAATAACCGGCCAAAATGCATTCAAAGTTTTACGTTTTTAGTTTTAAACAGATTGTGAAAACAGCCCCTAAATCTCACTCCCCTGGCCTCCTGAGGCGCACTAGCGACTGCGTATTTGCTAGCATCTGCCTTCCATGCAAGAGTTTGGAGAGAGTAGAGTATGTCTAGTTACTCAAGGACGAGGTCATTGCAAGAAAATTAAAAACCCTCTTATACTTCAAAACCTGAGAATCAGCTTCATTCACCGCTAGCATAACCCTTAAAGCACAACACAAAAGAGTCCTGCTATCAGTTAAGCAATGTAGGATGGGATTTCTGCC
Organism: Pimephales promelas; assembly: GCF_988280905.1. NCBI lineage: Eukaryota > Metazoa > Chordata > Actinopteri > Cypriniformes > Leuciscidae > Pimephales > Pimephales promelas. The sequence continues at coordinate 30,098,492 of NC_142790.1, read as the reverse complement.
AGCTCAGCATTAAGACAGGGAACAAAGGATAAATCCAACTCAAAATTCACCTTTCTGGTCCAACGTGAGGCTTGGCTTCTCTGCACGATCCCAAGAGACACGAACATCCACCTTCCCGTGATAGTTAGCTCGGTTTTATTCCCAAGCGCAGCCCAACTCGCTGAGGTGGACAATCTTATGAGAGTTTTGGGAATGTTTTCACATTAGCTCAAAATACGTCACTGCGTGAAGATAACGCTCATACAGCACTTGGCATTCAATGCCAGGCCCACAGATAAAGCACAACCCGTCGCAGATACTTTAAGATAAGGGCTGGTTTTGGCCATAACATTCAAGAATCTGTTCACACTCAGATATTTGCTTTCATACATCCGTCTGTTTTGTCTGTGAGCACTGAAAAGCAGTCTCCATTTCACCAAAAAAAGTATCTTAAAGTCCCCATTAATTGTATCCCTTAAAACTCTTCTTTGATCACCAAAATGACAAAAAAAATTTGTTCATGCCTTAAAATATCTTGAATGTAACCCGACACCCTTGCCTCATTGTGCAAATGAGCTCCGCCCCCACTCACTCAGAGATCCACTGGTTGGCGATCACACGTTGATCTGATTGGTTATAAGGTGGTTTGTGACGTCAGAAACACCAAAGCGTGTTTTTGAGACTGTCTTTGGTTCACTGCAGATTTAAGGAGGAAATACTCAGCAATGCTGTCCACTTATCAACATTTATTAATTTTACCACAGAGGTACTTTAAATTTGACCAAAGACTTTAAATATACCAAGACAGTGCCTTCTAAATTAAAGAGCCATTGAGCCGGACCTTTTATCGCGTCTGGTTAGGAGGGGTTGCAAATACGTCCGTGGAGTGAACAGACTTTCCTTGAACGAGACTCTGGTTTGTCCGCTGTATCGTATGACAGATTCGGCCCTCATGCACACGGACAGCAGAGCCGGTGAGGGACGCTCATCCGCCTTTAATGAAGTGGCAGGACTCGGGGTGTCGGGAGGTGGTATTTAACTGCGCTGGACTCCCGAGTGGAGGAGACGTCGCAGATGGTTAAATGTCACTGTTGTATGTGGGATTTGGAGAGTGGTGGGACGTCTCATTAGTGTTCGGGACAGGCCTTCAGCAAACGCCAGACTCTTCCTCTCTCTCGCTCTGTGCTTTTGGAAAGGGTTTGGATTGAACGCAGTTTCGGCAACATTTATGCTATCAAACCATTTTTGACCAGAATGAGACAGTGACATCTCAAATCAAATTATTCTTGATTTAAATCGATGAAATAACATGGAGTTTCTCACGAACACTGACATGGAATACAGGACAAATATTGAGAACGACACGGTTTTTCAGCCGACAATATCTACTGTAGTAAAACTGACTGACACCATGAGATTGTGGCAGAAATGTAGGATATTCATATAGGATTTGTTTATGTTATTAAAGTCCCCCTGTGTTGAGAATCCAGCGTTTAATGTTGTTTATGTGTGTATGTGGTGTTTTTAATCCGCTGTAACACACACACCATGTGTAAGTTGATCAGTATTTCCTCCTTAAAACTGCAGTGAACCAAAGACAGTCTCAAAAACACGCTTTGGTGTTTCTGACGTCACAAACCACCTTGTAACCAATCAGATCAACGTGTGATCGTCAACCAGTGGATCCCTGAGTGAGTGGGGGCGGGGCTCATTTGCATATTCATAGAACCGCGCATACTCAATAAGGCAAGGGTTTCGAGTTACATTGAAGATATTTTAAGGCATGGAAAAAAGGAAAAAACACTTAAATATGTCATTTTAAGAGATTCAATGATTGACCACAGGGGACTTTACATCTAACAAAAGGAGTCCTCGTTTGTTGAGTACGAAGCCTATAATGAGTGCTAGTGGACCTATATGTTCAGTCTCCATTGATTTTCCTCTGCAGATCAAAGGAGAAAAGGTGATCGCGAGTCTCTGATCGTAACCCACATCCCAAACATTTTCCTACAGCTAATAATCTCTCTCCATAACCCGGACACTGCATGATCACTGCGAAAACTGCTTTGCTTACTTAGTATTTTTGTCTTGTTTCCAGTCCAAATATCAAAGATGCATTTGCTTAAGTAGTAAAATGCTATAAGATATTATGTCTTGTTTTCATCAAAATGAAGTGAGGTTAAAACAAGCAAAATCATCTGCCAGTGGGGAAAGAAAAATAATCTGGTTTCTGTTTGAGTAAGATTATTTTTCTTCTCCCATTGACAGATCCATTGCTTGTTTTAGGTAAAAACTAAACAAGACATTATATCTTATGGTAATTTACTCATCTAGTAAATGCATCTTGATTTAAGAACTTTTAGATATTTGGCCTGGAAACAAGACAAAAATATTAAGAAAACATCTGCACCAAAAAGTTAGTCTAAACCAAAGCCACACAAATCGTCAGATTTCCAGGACATGTATAGTTTGTGCCCAGTTTGAGGTACACAGGAATACGTCATTCGGATGAGGAGAAGCTTTGAAAGGCTAAGACCAGGACGAGAACGCACTAATGAGGCCTAGCGGTGGAGGGGTGTGTGTGTGCGGCTCAGCCCGTTAAAGGGTTGTGTACACCGTCTGTGGCATGGAGATTGTTGCCATGACGCCGCTCATGTACAGCGCCATGGCGACGCGACAAAAGCCGAGGTCTGGAGAGGGAGAGCCGAGGGATGTTTGTTCATGATGGGATGGACTAGACGTTCAGGATAGATGACATATCACACACACTGCATGACTGTATGGCAGACGCTCATATATTTGATGTAAACACTTAATAAGAGAATACATAAAAACACAACTATAGTAAATACATCTGATAATAAAACCTACAAATATATAAAAAAAACTCAGTGTATTTATGGATTATTATTTTTTGATAACTGATAATACATAAAAACACAACTATAGTAAATACATCTGATAATAAAACCTACAAATATATATAAAAAAACCCAATGTATTTATGGATTATTATTTTATGATAACCGATAATACATAAAAACACAACTATAGTAAATACATCTGATAAAACGTACAAATATATTAAAAAACTCAGTGTATTTATGGATTATTATTTTATGATAACCGATAATACATAAAAACACAACTATAGTAAATACATCTGATAAAACGTACAAATATATTAAAAAACTCAGTGTATTTATGGATTATTATTTTATGATAACCGATAATACATAAAAACACAACTATAGTAAATACATCTGATAAAACGTACAAATATATTAAAAAACTCAGTGTATTTATGGATTATTATTTTATGATAACCGATAATACATAAAAACACAACTATAGTAAATACATCTGATAAAACGTACAAATATATTAAAAAACTCAGTGTATTTATGGATTATTATTTTATGATAACTGATAATACATAAAAACACAACTATAGTAAATACATCTGATAAAATGTACAAATATATTAAAAAACTCAGTGTATTTATGGATTATTATTTTATGATAACCGATAATACATAAAAACACAACTATAGTAAATACATCTGATAAAACGTACAAATATATTAAAAAACTCAGTGTATTTATGGATTATTACTTTATGATAACTGATAATACATAAAAACACAACTATAGTAAATACATCTAATAATAAAACCAACAAATATATAAAAAAAACTTAGTGTATTTATTGAATATTAATTTACCATTTTTTCATGATTTTCACGTTCATCACTATTTCAAAATAAAGGTCTGTACGCGGCCACACGCCTCCGGAGTATGAACATACTCGTGTTGCAAATTGATAGATTACGGCTCTTCTGTAATATACTTTAAAAATCAATCACCAAATATGACAACCACAGATTGTAAGCTTTCAAATGATAGTTAGTTTGTCAATATTACTTCAGCTTTAGTGTAGGATATGACTGTTTTAAATCTGTAATATGTATGTGGCACTGGAGGGGTTAAATGTGCAGTATAATGTGAGTTTAGTGACGGGACACATGCCTCTCCAGCTCTCCGTCCGTCCTGCGATCTCAGCCAGAGGACGAGAGGAAACACACATGGATGCGTGAGATGAGAACAGACAGTGTGTGTGTGACCGAGAGGAGCTGGAAATACGTGAGGAAAAACTGTGTTAATGTGTTTGTCAAACAGATTTACAGGTCAAAATATGAGGAAACCCACAGCGAGTGTTTGAGCAAGTGTGATGGTTATCTGGCTGCACACACACATTTTCACACGGTCACTTCACGATTACGATTCAGACGGCTGTGACGCGAAGCTAAAACGACTGCACCAAAAAGAAAAAAAACCAAGGCCGCAAACCGAAACACCGAAACAAATGATGCCAATTATTAGTACCATTGCATTTATGGCTATGACTGTGTACTAACTTTAATAAAATCAAGCCATTGCAATTGCATAAATAAGAATAAATAACTTACAAATTATGCAAATATTTATTTGGCACATTGCAACAATGCACGGTATTAACTAAAATGTTTAACTCGACCCCACTCGTGTGTGCATTAAATAATAATGTACAGACGAAAGCTTTAAAATTAAATGTTCTCTCTGCTTTATGAATTAAATTACATTTTTCAACTTCAACGCAAATTCGCTTATCAAACAGTTATCTGCTATAACCACGCCATGTAAGATTGCCAGATCGGGTCGCATTTCTGTAGTTCTAATGAGACATGAGAAAACTACGAATTTGACTTGCTTTACATCTTTACGTCATACTCATTATTTAGTTTTGGACTTCAATAATGGACTTCAATGGGGTCCAAGCGGTTCAAGGTCCAAATGAGAGTTTCAGTGCAGCTCAAAGTGCTTTAAACGACACCAGACGATGAATAAGGGTCTTCTCCAAGGACCGTTCGAGTCATGACTCGAAAAAAGGTTTGTTCATTTTTAATGAATGAGTTTGAACAGGAGAGTCACGAACGCGCATCACAGAACAGAAAACTTAAACGTTTTTATTTATTTATTAAATGAGCGATCGACCTTTAGTTATCGTCTGGAATCGTTTAAAGCCCTTTGAACAGTTTGCACTGAAAATGTCTTTTGGACCTTGAACCGTTTGGTCCCCATTGAAGTCCATTATATGGAGAAAATCCTGGAATGTTTTCATCAAAAACCTTAATTTCTTTTGGACTGAAGAAATAAAGAAATGGACATCTTGGATGACATGGGGGTGAGTAAATTATCAGCAAAAGTTTTTTAAAAGTGAACGACTCCTTTAAGTTGAATTACAGAAATGAACTTTTGCACCATATTCTCATTTTTCGAGTTGTAAATGTTAGTAAAAACACAAACTAAATGGTAGCCGAGGGCTGAACTGTGAGTGTGTCGACGGAGGCCAAGGACACGCTGGAGAGTGTCTGTGTGGATTAGTCACTTGTGAAACCGGTCGCACTGCCCTCTTCTTCCATTTCCACAACACTCGGTCTCGCCAGGACCCTAAGCATCTGTTTACCGGTCAGTGTGAAGCCGCCATCTGCTGCGTGGCCAATGCAGTCTGTCACTCGCACGCTCTACACCGGTGCCCAACGCTTTCATTCACACACTTTAATTTTTCCCTAATGGTTTTTTTTTCTGGATTCCATTTGAATCGTTACATTAATTCCCCCTGTGGTGTAAATCTAGCGTTTAATGTTGTTTATGTGTGTACAACTACACAATTAGATAATACCAGTTTAGCTCAACCAGTGACCAAGCAATGCGAATGTTGTTCAGTGTGTGTGTGAAAAGAGCATTAGCGATTACAGAAAATATACACACACATTACTGTAAACATATTTATACACACATATATTACATAAACACAAACTTTTTATGTTGAATTTAATTAATGAATTTGATTACGCACTAATACACACACACACACAATCTCACTTTAGTTTTTAGTTTAGTTTAGTTGTCAAGTTAATTTAGATTTTTGTCTCGTTTGACTTTAAATTTATGGAATGCTTGTGCTATTATTATTTAGATAATTTTTTATGTTTAAAGAAAGCGTTTTGTGTTTTATATGTAAAATGAAAAAGTAAAACAAGTCATTGGCCATCAGTTAGTAATGGATTCATAAAAATGCTTTTTAGTTTCAGGGTTTTTTTTTCAGTTCTGAAAGAAAATATGTTTATGCACTTTTCTTTTTTATTAGCGATGATATGTAAAAGTTTGAGTCATTTTTATCGTTAGACCTGTTACTAAAGAACTTCTAACCTTAAATATCGGTTAAATTAGCAGTCAAATAGACTATTCTTAAAGTCCGCCTGTTGTGAGAATCCAGCGTTTAATGTTGTTTATGTGTGTGTGTGGTGTGTTTAATCCGCTGTAACACACACCGTGTGTGTGTTGATAAGTGGACAGCATTGCTGAGTATTTCCTCCTTAAAACTGCAGTGAACCAAAGACAGTCTCAAAAACACGCTTTGGTGTTTCTGACGTCACAAACCACCTTGTAACCAATCAGATCAACGTGTGATCGTCAACCAGTGGATGGTCAGCTCGTCTGTACAGAAGGAGGACTCTAAATAGAGCTGCACTTCATATCCACATCGAGCCGACACACTTCATCCACACACTGAAGAAAAACAGCTAAACGCTCTTGCATCATGGACACATTAAAGCGCGTGGGCTTTTGGCCGTTCATGACAGGTGTCCTCTAGTGGCATGAGTCACCTTTCCTCAGATGTGTTTCTGATTGGCTAAGAGCGCTCAGCTTCCTCTCGAAGGTGCATTTATCAGCCTTCGAGTCGTCATGTATCGCATCTGATGATTAACCACCGCTTCAGGCTTTTATCGTCACTCAGGGCCCGACTCCTGTCCTCGTGTGTGTGTGTGTGTGTGTGTGTGTGTGATGGACGCAGACATCTGTCGACGCACCGCGACCCTCGTCTAGATTAATGTAGTGTTTCGTGTGGGTGAAAGTGTCTTTAAATCAGCTGGAGCGTCGGAGTATTAAAATGCAGGTTATTTTTTACTGCATTGTGTTTCCCTTTATTTAGTGGTGTTCAGTAAGATCAAACCTCGAACAGAAATGATTAAAGTGAGTCCTGCAGTGCTAATTTAACCGATATTTAAGGTTAGAAGTTCTTTAGTAACAGGTCTAACGATAAAAATGACTCAAACTTTTACATCTTTTATCATCATTAATAATAAAAAGAGAAAAGTGCATAAACATATTTTCTTTCAGAACTGAAAAAAAAACAACCTGAAACTAAAAAGCATTTTTATGAATCCATTACTAACTGCTGGCCAATGACTTGTTTTACTTTTTTATTTTAGATATAAAACATATTTTACAATGTTTCACAAAACGCTTTCTTTAAACATAAAAATTATCTAAATAACAATAGCACTAGTATGCCATAAATTTAAAGTCATTCAACATTTAAATATATCAGAAAACGAGACAAAAATCTAAATTAAATTGACATTAAAAAAATGTTGAAAAAACTAAAGTGAGATTGTGTGTGTGTGTGTATTAGTGCTATCAAATTCATTAATTAAATCCAACATAAAATGTAATTTGTGTTTAAATATGTTTATATTAATGTGTGTGTATGTGTATATTTTCTGTAATCGCTAATGCTCTTTTCACACACACACTGAACAACATTCGCATTGCTTGGTCACTGGTTGAGCTAAACTGGTATTAATTGTGGAGTTCAATTGAACAGCTGACAGATATTCAACATAATTCATGTGTGAGAGTCCAACAGAAGGACGGACTAAACCAGTCAAATATCCACTGAGTTCTGCTCATATTTATCACCATTTTCTAAAGTATAGCGAATAAACTGTGATGATGTGAGAAACGTTGAAGGAGTCTGAATAATAAACTTTGGTTTGTGTATATTGTGACTTTATCATCATCATCATCTCGAAATGAAACGTTCCCGTTGAACTGTGAGGACTGTCCTCGTTTAGGAGGCTGAAGCCTTTAATTGTTTAAAAGGGCAAATGAAAGATTAATGTTGATGAAGAAATCATTCATCTTTACCAGATAAACACACACACACACATCAGTCTCTGTACGTCTGTTATTGACTGCTTGCACTCGTGGTTGGATGGCCGCCACTGAACGTACAAGCATAATTAATAAGAGCCAATTACAGCCCACTCATAACACGCGTCCGCCACTCCTCGTTTACTTGCTAACAAGATATTTGTCAAAACTCGTCTCGATGAAGCAAAACACATCAAACTCCTGACATCAAGACACACCCTTTATAAACTTTACACATTCATTACTCGAGGCGAGTCCCGATCATTCAGTCCTGATTTGTTGTTCTCTGCAATAATGGAAAAAGGGCAATCAAGTCCATGATTATGATGATGATAAGTGTATCAAATATCACATTTAGCCGCTATTAGATTGAGTGTAACTGATCGTCCCGCCCAGTGTAATGAAACCAGAGAACATCAGGCCGTTTAATGGCAGCGGATCTCAAACGGTGTCCAGTTCAGACTGAATCTCATGCAGGCCAGAGACTCACATCATGTGCAATTAAAGCATTTAAACCGGAGAATATCCATAGTACATACAGACAATATAGTAGGGCTGGGTAATAAATATCGATTTCTCGATATTAATCGATTCTCATTTTTACGAACCGATATCGATTCTTCAATCTCAAGAATCGATTAGTCATCCTGTTTCATTTGAATGAATGGGACATTGTATCGCGGCTGCGTGCATCCGAAAAATCACAATAATCTTTGTCCTTTGTGACTATTGATATGAAACAAAGTCTCAATTTTCAAATTACGTCCATTTTCTTTAGAAATTCAAAAACATAAATAGCGTTTTGTCGCTGTGGCGTGAGATCGCTCTGGAGAAGCAGCAGCGCTGATCTCTCTTCCGGCTTAATAATACCAGTCACAGCGCCAAATAAACATGAATGAGCATCTGAAAGTGTGTTAAAGATAGAGGACAACTTATCCAAATCCGGATCATGTCACATTGATTCGCTCAATCAGCGTTTCAACCGTGGAAAGACGTCAGTTAAACAGCTTGTAATCAATGTCATCGTCATATTTACCTCAGAAAACCCACATAAACTCGTTAGTCAGCTAGAAAAAATAACTCCAGAGAGGAGCATTTTGATAAATATATACACCATATTACATATGCATTATAATCTTAATGTTCTTCGATATTTAATGCATATTTGAATAAATCTGGCAAGTTTTTATGAAAGCCACCATTTAAATGTTTATTTTTCATATAATCTTCTTATTATAAAAATAAATAAAAGTGTAATTTAAGTGTTTGTATAGCTACACAACAGTTCATTATTACCCTCATATTAGGCTAATGAAGCCCAACTAGACTCCCATAGTTTACAGCATTAGTTCAGAGATTTGATTCCCTTGAGAAAAATGTCCATTTATTGTAACTGATATCCAAAATAATCGATATTGAATCAAATTGAATCATAATCAAAATCGAATCGAATTGCAAGCTTGTGAATCGAAATCGAATCGAATTTGTCTCAATACCCAACCCTACAATATAGGCATATAGACACGTGTGTGTGTCCCGTACACTGCCGTAACTCGGTTTGACGTATCGTTGAGGAAATCATCTCGCTCGTCACGACCGTTTCCCCAAACCATGCTGTCGCAGAGGTCGTTCAGCCGTGCACACACTGGGTGGAGTAATCACTGATTTTAATGAAACCGTTTGAGATCCAATTAACGAGAGATGTTTTGATATAAATAACAGACACGCATCTGAGGGATATTTCTCATATTTCTCAGTTATTTCGCTTTATTTCCAGATTCAATCAAAGTCTCGTTCTTACACACTAGAACTCGTTCACAAACACACACACACACACACGTTCAAATACAACGCTCTTGACAAACATGTGTGTGTGTGTGTGTGTGTGTTTTAAATGAAAGACACAGGTTATTCTGAATGTCAGTTTGATTTATCAATTTATCGGCCGATATATGTTCATTTATAATGTTATCGGTATCGGCCCGATAAGAAAATTTGGTCGATATATTAAAGCCGATAAATAAAGGATTCATTCATCTGAAGCGTCTCAGCTGAAGGAAATAATCCTTTATTCATCAGCTTTAATATACATCGACCACATTTTCTTATCGGGCCGGACATGATGGTTTTAAATTGCATGAAATAAGATTGGAAAAAAAATAGTCAAGTGCGACATAAGTCATATCGGCTGCATACAATTATAATGAGAATATTGTAATTGTGTGCTTGGGAAACGGCTTTTAATGCTGAGACTTTTGTTTTTGTAATCTCTCAAAAGATGTATATTTGGATTTAGATTTATCGGCCGATATATCGGTTATCGGCTTTCAAATATAAAGCATTATCGGTTTCGACCAAAATTTTCATATTGGTGCATCCCTACTTAGAAGTGTCAATTTCAACATAATTATGATTTACACAACCATCATGTGGTGAAAATGGGCTTTCTTCCATTATATTCAGCTTTAATTCCCAGATCCAGGAGAATTCCCAGCCAAAATGTTCATATCAGTGCGTGTACAATACATGTATCAAGGACTCCATGTAATCCATAAAATCAAAACACATATCTAATCATCAGCACACTCACATATAGCGCCTGAAAACGCGTAGAAGCCGCGCTAGGGCGGTGGTGCTTCAGTTGGTTCTTGTCACGTGACCTACGGTGCGCTTATGGTGCGCTTGCGTCATTCTGAAAAGTTGAGATGTTTTTATCTTGGGCGCGCTTGGAAAAAACGAGCGTGTGGCACTGCTTCCATTATGAGCGCGTACACCGAACGTCTACATTTGAAATCACGAACTTGAGCGTACAGAAGACGCGATATGTGAGCAGGCCCTAACTGTGCATGCATGTGTATATTTACCTACGCATGCATGATTCATATCATAGCTTGTGCTGATGGAATATGGCACTGTAATATTTACAACCTGAAAGAAGAGAAATTGAAAAAGCTTGTGCACTTTTAGATAGAGAGTTTTGTGCATCTCAAAAACAAAACGTATCAGTCAAGCAGACAGACCTCAAAGAGTCAAGCATGCCCTTGAAATATGAAACCAATAAAACACAGGCATGTCTCAGGTGTATGCTGGTGCTTTTTATAACTGAGCCAAAGTCACATATATTCAGCTATCAGTAAGAAAGAGAAGAATAGCAGACCAGGGGAACAATGTCAGGCACAATACGTCAAATTTAACATCTTACAACATTTGTGTTTGCTCAGTCTGCCTATTCATATCAATTTCAGTTGATGATAAATAAAGTTAAAGTCTTCCTGTGGAGAGAATCCAGTGTTTAATGTTGTTTCTGTGTGTGTGTGGTGTGTTTAATCTGCTGTAACACACACACACACCATGTGTGCGTTGATAAGTGGACAGCATTGCTGAGTATTTCCTCCTTAAAACTGCAGTGAACCAAAGACAGTCTCAAAAACACGGTTTGGTGTTTCTGACGTCACAAACCACCTTGGAACCAATCAGATCAACGAGTGATTGTCAACCAGTGGATCTCTGAGTGAGTGGAGGCGGGGCTTATTTGCATGTTCATAGCACCACGCATACTAAATGAGGCAGGGGAGTCGAGTTACACTCAAGATATTTTAAGCCTATTTTAAGGAATAAACACTTAAATATGTAATTTTGGTGCTCAAGATGAGTTTTAAGAGATACAATAATGGAGTACAGGGATGTACACTGGTTTAATGATGCATGATGTGTGAGTTTCACATCTAGGGCAGGCTAGAGAAACCCAGAGCGAGGAACCGAAGACGTGAGCTTTAGATCGATGACCCGGTGTCTGCCCCCTGCTTCTGTGCGCCGCTATCGGGAAGCTGGCATTAAGAATGAATGGAGTGTGTCCTGATAGTATTAATTAAACAGGGTGGCTATTGAGCTCCTGCCGCAGGCATATTAACGGGCCGCTTCTGTAATTAATCAGACGGGTCTCACTGTGGTTTGCCAAAGCTCAACACCTTCATAAACCTCACCGAAATCTGGCAACGCAAAAACAACGACTCGAACACGAGCAAGTAATAATTCATAGAATTCAGCACAAATTAATTAAATTATAAATGTGTGTTTTTCTTTTTATAAGGGGGTTAATCTCATTTGGGAGGATACATATATTTTACTCTGAAATCAGAAAAAAAGAAAAAGAAAATTTGGCTTTTTTAATGGAAAAATAAGATTTTTTGCATTGTGACATTATTTTCATGACAATTCCTGTAATGAGTAAAAATAGGTTTATTTGAAATGATACTGTCTGGACACAAAAAACAAAAAACAAAACAAAACAAAACAAAGTAAAGTAAAGTAAAGTAAAGACACCCAGGCTGGTGTATATATATATATATATATATATATATATATATATATATATAAAAGCCAGCATAAATTATATTTAGTACAATCTATAAAACAATAATGTATGAATATTGCATTTTATATTTTGCATTTAATAATATGCAGTATCATATATTGGTCATTCTTACAATTTTATTGTATTTATTTTTGTCATCTTAATGCTAAAAATCTCAATGCTTTTAAAACACACTCTTAATTATACAAAACAATCTCTTTTTTCCTTTTGATTGTGGAGTTAAATATGAATCAGCTAAAGGTATGATAAAAGCATATTATTCCGTATCCCGTGATCAGTGTGTGTGTTCGTCCACTGAAAGAGAAGGCCCCAGCCCGGGCGTCTTTACTTAGACTCACTGAAATTATTACTCAACCTTGAAATGTATTTTTTATGACTCAATCTGGCAACCGCAGCAGGAGCAGTGCCAGAGAGATGATTGTGTGGGAACAAATCTGGAGCCCGGGAGGCCTATTCTACTGCGCCCATAATATAATAACGCTATATTACCTTTCATCATCAGTGAAACCATAGGGTATATGTGTGTGTGTTTTATTATTATATTAATAATAAATATTATGAATTATTGTTTTTCAAATACATATGACTATCTTTGTGACATTGAACACACAAAGAAATGATCGGCTAATAGAGCATAATAATAATAATCACTGCATTCAGGATAAACTTCAGGTCAGACTGGATGTCCAAGAGAGAGGAATGTGAGATCAGGACCATTACTCACCTGAGTGTGTGTGTGTGCGCGTGTGTGTGTGTGTGTGTGTGTGTGTGTGTGTGTGTGTGTAAATGAGTGAGTGTTAGAGAGTGTGTGTGTGTGCGTGTGTGTGTGTGTGTGTGTGTGTGTGTCAAACATAAATAACAGTCAATTAAATAATGAAATACTCTTAATGGCTGCGATCAGCGCTCCTGCTAATTATATCCACGGCCGCTATTAACAGACGCCGCAGAAAGAGACTGGATTAATCATGTGACGCTGTTGCCCAGCGAGACCAGTCTATCTATCTATCTATCTATCTATCTATCTATCTATCTATCTATCTATCTATCTATCTATCTATCTATCTATCTATCTATCTATCTATCTATCTATCTATCTATCTATCTATCTATCTATCTATCTATCTATATATATATTCAGTGTAGTTGTTGATTAGCCAAAACTATTACAAATCCTTCTCGTTAACTAAAAAAAATATATAGAATAATAGAATTAAATAGAATTAAAAATAATAATAAAATTAAATAAATAAAACAAAAATAAATTGCATTAAAAATATAAAACTTAAAACAAGTGTTGCCATGGCAACTAATTAAAAAAAAGTTAAATAACTAAAATAACTAAAACTCAAACTGCAACAAAAATGAATTAAAGCTCAATAAAAATAAAAAAAACCTACAAATTTAATTTTACTGAAAATAAGTATAATGATATATTCAAAATATGAAGAAATACAATAATAGTGCATAAACAACACTAAATAAAAGGCCACATGACAGCTTGAATATAGTGAGAACAAATATGGTCTAAGCTAAAGTCTGTACTGCTAAAGCTGCAGAGATCCTGCAATCTGATTGGCTGACAGCTGTTGAAATGTCACCCGTCTCACAAAGCATGGCACATAAAGGACGGTCTCGTCCATCAGGGCTTTAGAAAATGCAAATTCTGTAAAATATCACAGATGCGTTATTTGTCATCTTCTAGTGAACATGAAAAGGGTTGTAGTTGCCTGTCATGATGATGACCTGTCAAACACAACATCAGGCCGTCGTTAGCACACAGCGCTAGTGTTTCAGTAGCACTTCTGTGCTCGTTCACCGTCAGACTGACAGGAGGAAGACGAACGAGACGTTGAACTCGTCTGACGCAGGACGGCCTGTGTTTGGCAGGTTATAAATCACACTTAGAATGCATAATGTGATCATTAAAGTTCAACTATCTATCAATTATCTGACTATCTATAGATGATCGACTCGGCTGCAGGATGCCGTTTATTCTGTTCACCAACAGAGTTTTGAATGACACACTAAAATTACTAAAATAATATATAAATATATAATAAAGCAAAAGAGAAATACAAAAATAATAATAACAAAATAGAAAAATAACAATAACAAAATGACTCAAACTGATATAAAAATAAATGAAAGCTGAATAGAAATACAAAAATAACAAAGTTACTGAAACTGAAATAAAAATAAATTAACGCTAAATTAAAATACAAAATAACAGTTAATAAAACTGAAATAAAAATAAATGAACACAAAATAGAAATATAAAATAACAAAATTACTAAAACTGAAATAAAAAGAAATAAAAGCAGAATAGAAATATAAAAATAAGATACTAAAACTGAAATAAAAATATTAAAGCAAAATAGAATTATAGAAATACAAAAATAACAGTTAATAAAACTGAAATAAAAATAAATTAACACAAAATAAAAATATAACATAGCCAAATTACTAAAACTGAAATAAAAATAAATTAAAGAAAAATAGAATTATACACATAACAGTTACTAAATCTGAAATAAAAATAAATTAACACAAAATAGAAATATAAAATAACAAAATTACTACAACTGAAATAAAAAAGCAGAATAGAAATACATAAATAAGATTCTAAAACTGAGATAAAAATTAATTAATGCAAAATAAATTATTAAAAATACCAAAATTAGCAAAATATAAAATAACAAAATGACTAAAACTGAAATGAAAATTTAAAATATAAAAATAAAAGCAAAATCAAAATATAAATGTATGCTTGCAAGGCTTGTTTTAGTTATAAATTCATCTGCGATGATGGACATTTGTCCTAATGTTCATCCTGAGTGGTTTGCAGAAGCAGAGAGAGTGCAGCGAGTTGGCAGCGACCTGCACAATAGAAATGATTCTGGTTTGGGTAATTTGCCAGTCAGACAGGCAGCAAATGGAATCTGCTCGCACATTAAAGCTCAGAGTCAGTAATGGAGAAGAGTAAACAAGGTTTGGTGGCGCACAGGTCAACGGCAGCATTAATACTGCCACGCACAAACACAGAGGGAAACGCGCCTGAGCTTCATCTGTCACACAGTCTGATCCCAATCTGAGTGAGCAGTGAGTCCAACTTCTAACGCGAACCACAGTTCATTTTATTCCGAAAGCCACGTCATACTGTATAAACTGCATTCAGAAGTTTGGGGTCGGTCTTCCGTCAAATAAAAAGTTTGATGGTTTAATGCAAAATAGAAATATAAAAATAACAAAATGACTAAAACTGAAATGTTTAATGTCTAAAAATGAAGAAATTAAGATCGTAAATATACGGATTGCAATTTAACAGTTGTAATGTAAAATAAAATAATATTATTAGGCCTATTATTATTTATTTAAATACAATTTTTTTGTACTTTTGTAATGGAAAATTTCTAGGAAAAAATTCTATATATTTTATAGACTCATTACATGCAAAGTGAGATATTTCAAGACTTTATTTGTTATTATTTTAATGATTTTGGCTTACAGATCATGAAAACCCCAAAGTCAAAATAAGAATATTGTGAAAAGGATTTCATAAGCTGTATTAAATAGTAAAGTTATAACAGTAAAGAGTCTATATAATATATTAGTTTCACATGTTAAGTTGAATGACTGAAATAAATGAGCTTTTGCATGATGTTGTTCTCAGTGTTGAAGGCCACAGCCTCTATAGGGTTTTAGATTTACTAGAGTAAATTTGTGAACAGAGACACTAAAGACAGAATAAGTAGAGAGAGGGAGCAGGGCAGAGCGTCAGGAAGAAGACGAGAGTCTGATGGATGAGCTAAAAGAGAGAAACATTAAGGAAGAAAGCAACTCCCACTCCTCCGCTAACGCTCGACACGCTCGTAATCAGATGTCGGCGGTGGGGAATAAACCGTCTGAGATTCAATCAGAGGCTTTTCCCGCGACTCTAATGTGATTTGCAGGCTAATGGAGTGGCGTTCGGACTGCCCCGTCTCTGAGAGCGGCGGATTAGGAGCGAACGGGGCGTTAATAGAGTCTCGCGGTGTTGGGGAACTGAAGCGGATTGAAGACAGCAAGCTCTAATTACCAGGTGACGGGGGAAGCAAACGAACGAACGAACGAACGAACAAACGAACGGAGAGACACTTCACAGTCCTGTGAGGAAGAGAAGGAATAATCGAGGCTAATTACGGTAACTGGCATTACCGTTCTGCTTCAGCTCTCCTTACCGTGACGTTTGTCACATCACACGAGGAAGAGGACAACAGAGCAGAATACAATATTAAAATGGGAGTTTGGTCCTGAATAATAGAGTAAAAAAGAACATTATATAAAAGATAGGCTGTTAGATGTAAAGTCAATCATTGAATCACTTAAAAATGACATATTTAAGCGTTTTTTCCATATCCTGAATGTAACTCGACACGCTTGCCTCATTGAGTATGCGCGGTTCTATGAATATGCAAATGAGCCCCGCCCCCACTCACTCAGAGATCCACTGGTTGGCGATCACACGTTGATCTGATTGGTTATAAGGTGGTTTGTGACGTCAGAAACACCAAAGTGTGTTTTTGAGACTGTCTTTGGTTCACTGCAGTTTTAAGGAGGAAATACTCAGCAATGCTGTCCACTTATCAACGCACACATGGTGTGTGTGTTACAGCGCATTAAACACACCACACACACACATTAAAGCTGGATTCTCACCACTTTGTCTCAGAGGTTACTTCTAAAATTAGGGATGCACCGATAATAAGACCAACCATCCAGATAAAAGGTTGCGTGTGATGCTCAGTGGTCTGAATGCCTTCGCTGTGTGTTTGTGTTGAATCTCATGTGAAACATCGGCCTCTTTAGAGACGACGCGCCGGCGTACACGAGCTGTGGTCTCTGGTAACACTGAACACTTCTCCGGTCATCCATCACTGTGAGGCTGATGAAAGGACTCTGTCGACTGGTGTGACACACACAGATGACAAAACCACAGGGTTTCCGCTCGCCTGTCAATCAAACAGGCTCAGGTCGGCCTGCTGTCCGCCTGGGACGAGTGGACGCGTGGCGAACGCCTCTACGCTTCTGGACACATGTCATCACAAATATCTTAATTTGGGTGCGAAGATAATCAAATTAAACAGAAGGAGAATAATTATTGACAGAACTTTCATTTTTCAAACTTTCAAAAGGTAAACAAATATATTTATGTATTTAAAAAATACACAGATATACTATACAGGTGAAACTCGAAAAATTAGAATATCGTGCAAAAGTTCCTTTATTTCAATGAAACTAATATATGATATATGCAAAGTGAGACATTTCAAGCCTTTATTTGTAATAATTTTGATGATTTTCGAAACCCCAAAGTCAAAATTAGAATATAAGCTGTAAGCCATAATCATCACGATTATAGCAAAAAAAAACACTTGAAATATCTCACTATAGTCTATAATATCTTAGTTTCACCTAAGTTAGCTGTGCATTTACTGAATGAGCACTGTGCCACTGTTCGTCTGACTGTTACTGCGCTTCATTTTATTCTAAATGGTTTTAATTTACTGTATTTTATTTTTATCATGATTTTTATTTTTCATTATTTCTTATTTTTTATTCTAAACTGTTTTAATTATTCTGATTTCTTTTTTGGATTATTTTAATTTCTTCTATGTAAAGCACTTTAAATTGCCACTGTGTATGAAATGTGCTATATAAATAAACTTGCCTTGCCTTGCCTAAGCATGATATTCACATTCACCTGTACATTAAATAAAATTCACCCGAGATGTATTGGTCTTTCCACTTTGGCTTGCAGTTGTGCATCAACACATAATTAAACTCATCACTACAGTTTCAGCGAGCGCCATCTGCAGTTATTAGCCTTTCCTACAAAAGCTGTTCGTCTGAAACGCCAAATAGACTTTGAAAGACCCCTTGATTTATCATCTTGTGGAGAGCGCGTGTGAAGTACCTCGGTGGCTTTTGCTGATCTCTCTAAACTAATTGTAACCCGTAGCCACCTGGGCAAATGAGATTAGAGCGAGGAATTAAAAATGAATGGGGATCTCCAGCCAGGTGAGACGCGAGACAGCGAGCAGTGGGTAAAAGCAATTATGAGAAACCGTAACCCTGCGCCAGTGAGGCCCGATGGGCGCTTGACGTCTGGAGACGGGTTTCAACCCGAGCTGGAGTTACACCACCACTCAGGGTTACCGTGGCTCGACTCGGGGAGGCCCACACACACACACACACACACACACTTGGCACTTCTTCTGAAGGTTCAGCCAAAGCAAAGATAAAGTTCCTGATGTGTTTAGGTCTTGAACGGGGAGGCTTTAAGTCCTGGATGTTATTGGGTTGCTGTTTTTCCCGATGGACGATTCCTGACCCCAGCGGGATGTGATGGAGCCATTAAGATGATGAATCCGCGTCATCGGATACCGGGCGGTATATATAGACACCAAATCCAGACGGGCATGGGTTACACCAACAGAATAATGCATGGTGCCAAAGCAACGTGAGCCACGAGGAAACAGACTGACAAACTACTGGAAACTGCGATTCGGTGCTTTTTCATCTCAAATCTGAGAGTCAAGAAAATCAAGTTATTTTCAATGTGTGGCATTTTCTAACTCTTGTTCTTCATAATAATCAAAACAAAAACACATTTGAAAGTAAATACACTCATATTTTAAGTTATATGTGAATAAATGTTTCAAATATGAAACCAAACACTTGAAAAAAAAAAACAATAATTCAATAACAGGGGTGTCACGATTCTCCAAATCCTCGATTCGATTACATTTTCCATTCCAAGATTCAACACGCGTGTCTTTCCCGCTTGGCAAGCCGAACGGATGTGACAAGGGGGCGTGGCAGCATTGACGAATCCATTTTTTCATTCGAAGTTTGATATTGTGAATTAATTTCGATCGATTTCAATTTTGACACCCTTAATCAATAATAACAAAGTACAAAGATTACTGCGATTTATTGGATGGGATGCGCACTACAATGTTCCATTCATTCGTCAACTGAAAACAGGATATTCTAATCAATTCGTGGGATTTAAGAATCGATATCGGTTCGTAAAAATGAAATCGGTATTTTTTTACCCAGCCCTATATCATAAGATGACATAAATGACATTTTGCATCATAAAACTGGCAGCAAGCAGACTATGATAGTCTTCAGTGCATACAATCCCATCACAAAAACCCGTTTCTGAACACGTGGTGTGTGTGGCATCGCTGCACTGCAGACGCGGGCACCATATGTGCAGCGGTCATGACCTCACCTACACCTGGGCTCAGGATTAAAGCAGTCAGCGGCACAAAGTGCCCAACGGTGCGTCCGGCACAACACACTTAACCTGCGACGACAGATGCGCCGCATGCACTCATGCATGCATGATATGCAAAAGATAATATACACAAGTTTATTGCAATTTCATGCTTTCCTGCAGGTTAAATGTAATCAAGATGGACTACCATTAACACAAACAGACTTTTCATCTCTAGTATGTAGTAGTAGCCATCATTTCTCTTTCTATATAGACCCGATATAGTCCAGCTACGAGTTACACACTTCTAGCCAAAATAAACTTGAATGTTGTTTTTGTCAAAATAATTGATATGAATATGATATTCCCATCCCAACATGTAAGCAAAGAAAACAGTGATTACAAGGTTTCATTTCTTCACTCATTTCATTAATTTGTTTATTTTTCTAAATGATGACTAGTATATTCTTGGATTTGGTTTAGACATCTATTAAATTGTGGATTACAAGTCAGTTGATCAATTCATATTTCATTTGATTCACATGAATAAAGATAGCAAAAAAAAAATAGTGGATAGCAAAAATTATTAGTGATGCATGATATATCAGGCAACATATCGGTATCGGCCGATATATGTTCATTTATAATGTTATCGGTATCAGCCGATATATGTTCATTTATAATGTTATCGGTATCAGCCGATATATGTTCATTTATAATGTTATCGGTATCAGCCGATATATGTTCATTTATAATGTTATCGGTATCAGCCGATATATGTTCATTTATAATGTTATCGGCAGATATATGTTCATTTATAATGTTATCGGTATTAGCCGATATATGTTTATTTATAATGTTATCGGTATCAGCCGATATATGTTCATTTATAATGTTATCGGTATTAGCCGATATATGTTCATTTATGTTATCGGTATCAGCCGATATATGTTCATTTATAATGTTATCGGTATCGGCAGATATATGTTCATTTATAATGTTATCGGTATCGGCAGATAAATCTTCATTTATAATGTTATCGGTATCGGCTGATATATGTTCATTTATAATGTTATCGGTATCAGCCGATATATGTTCATTTATAATGTTATCGGTATCGGCAGATAAATCTTCATTTATAATGTTATCGGTATCGGCAGATATATGTTCATTTATAATGTTATCGGTATTAGCCGATATATGTTTATTTATAATGTTATCGGTATCAGCCGATATATGTTCATTTATAATGTTATCGGTATTAGCCGATATATGTTCATTTATGTTATCGGTATCAGCCGATATATGTTCATTTATAATGTTATCGAATGATATACGTTCGTTTATAATATTATCGGTATCGGCCGATAAATCTTCATTTATAATGTTATCGGTATCGGCTGATATATGTTCATTTAAGATGTTATCGGTATCGGCCGATATATGTTTATTTATAATGTTATCGGTATCGGCCTGGATAAGAAAATTAGGCTGATAAATCATATGTTATTTCCTTCAGCTGAGACACTTCAGATGTTCAACATGATGGTTTTGAATTGCTTGAAATATGATTGGAAACACTTTAAAAAAAGGAAAATATAGTGAAGTGCAAGTCTGTCAAATCGGCTACATAAAAATATAAATCAGAACATCATAATTGTGTGCTTTTAATAGTGAGACTTTTGTTTTTGTAATCAAGCTCTCAACAGTTATATAAAATTCTTGATTTATATTTATTGGCTGATATATCGGTTATCAGCTTTCAAGTATAAAGAGTTGATATCGGCAAAAAATGATATTGGTGAATCCTTAAAAATAATGTCTGTTTTCAAAGACTCCCCTCTCTGTGATTGGTCAGGCAAATATATAGCCCCGCCTCTAACTAACGCCAATCAGTCCGGTAGCAGTGTTTAAATGACATACTTTACTTTAAACTGATTATGGTATCAGCTAGATCAAGTCTTACTGACCCAATGGCCTTGAAATATAAAACATGAATGGACTTCTCTGGACTTTGACTTTTCCTGTGTGGAATTGGATAGTTCTTGATGAAAGCAGCCGATGAGTTGGTTAAGGTTTTACATCTTGTATTGATGGAGAACAAGCGCATGTCACCGGGGATTAGCGTGCTATCGAGTGAGTCCTGCCTCGTGATGAGCGGTGAAACCCTAGAACGACCAGCGGAGGCCGAGCCGCTACGATGAAACATTCAGCGCATTGTAATGAGCAGCGTACACTAGAGAAGTGAAAGGCCGGGTGAATAATTGACGAGTGTCGGTGGATGCCCGCTCGTCACCTGTTTGATCAGCGGGTCTCTGTGGTCTCGGGGGTCCACGCATGACTGTGGGGTCACACACATCCATAATTCAACACAAATAATTCAGTCGCATTTCCTAAAAGCCCAAAATCTGCTTTGAGGTTTCGAAGGTAAACACAGACTGAAGTGCTTTCATTATACGTGAACAGAAACGCAAGATGCATTATGAAAATGGACACAGATTAAAAGCTTTAGTGGAATAAGCACTTTTGTGGCAGACGCTGGTTATACAGTATGCTTTCATTACTTGGGAAATGAGCTTTCTGAAAATAAGCAATGAGCATTTTGATACACATTTGCTTTTGCACTCCACATAAGAAAGTCATAAGAAGTGTAAGAGGTTTGTAATAACACGAGGGAGAGTGAAAGATGACAGGGTTGTTCAGACTTTTTCTCTAATTTAAAAACAGCTCCTAGAGTTTTGTCAAGTGCATCGATGAAGGGACAGTTTCGTCTCAGATTAATGCATGATAATGCAATAATTCAATTTATGTTGATGTATATAATAATAATAATAATTGTGGAAAACAATTATTGCACCAAATAACACTTAAATTAGTTTAACTATGGGCTATTTTAGGTTGCTTTATCAGCATTTTACAGCAGCTTTGAATGAAACTCTTATAAAAATAACAATTAGGAGTGTGCACATGTTATGTTGTGTTGTATTAAGTTAAGTTGTTAGGTTATGATATGTTGTGTTGTGTTGTGACCTTCGAATTTGAAATGTTGGGAATGTTCTCGTTTAACTATTGTGTTGGTGTCCTTGTGTATAGTGAAGCCAAAGACACATTTCCACAAGCGGACAATAAAGGAGCGAAGCTAAACTAAGACACGCAGGCCAGCATTTGAACACGGACACACACCTCAGAGTCGCAGTCGGAGGATTGGGGGCGTGCCGGACCGGTTCTCATGGTGCCACACAATGCGTGACCTGCTTGGGAATGGGCGGATTGGGAAGGAACACAAAGGAGCGCTGATCTTTACACTAATACCATCAGGCAGCACTTTCATTTGTGCTACACTACATGCCCTTAAAGCCCGTAACGCTTTCTCTTTTTCTATTACTTCTTCAATTTCCTCCAATTGCTTTCCAGTTCAGTCCACTAGTCCTCTCCGGCTCTTCATCTTCATTGAGAAGCGGGTTTGAACAAACCTCTACAATCTTCACCTGCACCTTCAGCCAGGCCCAAACCACTCGCAAACACACAACACACACGTTCCTGAGCATCAGATCCTCATATTAGAGTGATTTCTGGAGGATCATGTGACTCTGAAGACTGGAGTAATGATGCTATACATTACACTGTATATTCACATAGAAAACGCTATAGTTTTTCACACTCTTCAGCAATATAAAACACTTTCCCTGGTTTTGAATATATTTGCTGTTGCTCATGATATATCACACATTTCATGGCCTTACACACGTGAACTGATAATTGCGTTATAGGGCGCACAACACCGAGAACCAGTAAAACCAGTGAAAGATCCAATCATCTCTCAGTGTGATTATTTAACAGATCATTAATAGCAAGAGGAGACACACACACTTTATATATAACTCTGTTACACAAAAGTTATTCAGTCATGTGATAATGATTTTCTCTCGTTCTTTGATTAAAATGAAACTGCAATTTTTATATAATCTGCAATAACTATTATAATTATTATTATTATTAGGCTACTGTCACTTTAAGAGCGTATGCACTGATCCAATACACTGTTACACGCCGTGCGTTCTCGACTTTTCAGTTCCAAAACTGACTGTATTTATTTGAATTGGACATTTTGACATTATTTTGTGTGTATTTGATTATTAAGTGCAATAAGCCGTGAAAAAGAAATCGATTGAGTTCTCGCGAGCCGTTTTGATAGATCAGTCTCTGCGTTTACATGGACCCGTATATTGATTGACTAAAAAAAACCTTCATGCAAACGCCTTAATCGATCTGATTGAGCTCGATCCGATGGGAAATTTGATGGGATTGAAAGGGGCGGTTTATTCCTTTTGTAATCTGATCGAGGGAACATGTAAACACTTAAACAGATTGAAAACCGAAACTATGGATCAGTGTTTACGTGCGTTTGAGGTGAGCGTGAAACCTGCGGGAATGATTCATAATTATGTGCAAAACTAGCACTATTCAACCGGAGCGAATGAGGCGAGTGAGTTAGAGGAGGCGGGGTGTGTGATGTCTAAATCTAAATGTATAAATCTAGTTTTATTCAACGTCTAAAGGGGACAGTAGGACAGATCAAAACATGTCGGATCAGAAATGAGCAGATTCTGCAATACGCTGTATTTAATATATCATGAGGATCACAAGTTGTGTATTTGCGCTAAATCCGCACAGACTTTGCTAACACAAACGCCAGATTGGCTCGTGATTGGACAGCGTTTCCCGCCAACGTTCATTTGAACGCGCATTTGGCGAGTCGAGAGTGTTAATCTCAATCCCTGAATGTGGCTTTCATCGTGACGAAACTTCTCGCCAATAAATCATCAGGAATATTGCTGACTTGTGCGTCTCAAGCGCCTCTTTACGCTCGTGCTAACGCCTGTCCGTGGATTTGCCTGTATTTGGTGTTGAAAATGGAAACGTCTTTAGAATTTTTACAATCGATTTAATGAACACTTGTGTCTCAAAAATCGCACAAAGTGACGTCGACGTGTCTCCCTCCATGTCCATGACGCGCGTTCTCTCGCTCGGTGCTGGCAATGCACTATTTCCTCGCTGTAGACTGCAGGGGAAACGAGGCTCATGTTAATTACACGGAAACGGTGCCGTTAATGGAGGCTGTCAGTGGAGGAACGCCAACAGAAAACTAAAGTTCAGCCAAACATCCGCCTCCAGGAAGACTGAGATCCTGAGGAAAGTTCAGTGTCCGCACCAGACACACTTTAAATCCTGCTTTGACATTAATATTCTACTTGTGTTATGGAAACGCACACTTTAAAAAAACACACTCTAAGCTAATTTTCTAGTCATGCATTTGTAGATGCAGTATTTCATTGTTGTTTTATCAATAAATAGATATTTGTAACGCAGTGTGCATCGCTTTAGAAGTGTCAAGGACTCACGGTTGCAGTTTTCAGTCTAAACACGTCTCTGTTTTAATGCAAATTAGACTTACTACAGAGTGAACCTTGCTCACAGGAAAGGGAAAGTTTCTAAATAATAGTAAAAATAATATTAGTATTAGTGAAATGTTATTAAGATATTATGTCTTGTTTTCTGAGGGAAAAAATATCTCAATGAAGTGAGTTTTTGCTTAAAACAAATAAAATGATCTGCCAAAGGGAAGAAAAAGAATTTGGTTTCCATTTGAACTAAGACACCCCAGACAACAAGACATACAGGCGAAACTCGAAAAATGAAAGTTCATTTATTGCAATAATTCAACTTAAAAGCTGAAACTAATATATTATATAGACTCATTACATGCAAAGTGAGATATTTCAAGCCTTTATTTGTTATAATCGGGATGATTATGGCTTACAGATATCACAATATTCTAATTTTGAATTTGGGGTTTTCATAATCTGTAAGCCAAAAATCAATCAAATTCTTTTTTTCCCCCCATTGGCTGAGTTTGATTCAAGCAAAAACTCACTTTATTTTGATTTTTTACCCCAGAAAACATCTTAATATCTAGTAAATGCATCATGAATTAAGAATTGTTTGATATTTGGACTGGAAACGAGACTAAAATACTGAGTAGAAATATTTTTTTTGCAGTGTGAGGACAGAGACGCACGCACTCGACAGGCTCGCCAATTCGTAACTCACGAGACTCAACAACTGTGAAGAGATCAGAGGCCTGGCGGATCCTCACACACGGAGGTGATATCCATCGGGTCATGTGAGACAGAAGCGGAAACCCAAAACACACACAACTGGAGCGATTCTTCGATGTAGAACCTGTGTGAGGTCATCAGGGTCATCACAGGCGTGTGTTGATCACGATACGGACAGGCGTCAACATCGGTTCGATGAGGTGTGTGATAATCACTGTAGAGCTTCATTATTCGGCTTCCTATAACAGACTATGCGATCACATGATTCAGTGCATAAACAGCCAAAGTCCACGTATTAATGCAGGGGCATTTTTTCAAATATATCACACTTTCGCCACATAAATTGCTGATTTCCGTGCAAAATATGATTTCATAATCCTCGCATGCCCAGCACTCTTTTTTTAAAATATATACATGCATATGTGTGTGTATTTATCAAATCACTTTGGTGAATTTGCCATCCATTAAAATACAGGGACACGTTTGTGAATAACCATGAAAAATGAGGGACAGTCACTGATGCGTTTTCTCCGTCTGCCTCTTTCATTTCTCCGGTCCGTCTGTCTCATTGTTGGTCAGTTCTCTAAATGCACCATTAGCAGAGAAACTCCCTCTGCCGTGATTGGGTCGTGAGAGTCCATTAGGCGCTGCTTTCAGGCTGTTTGTGCGACTGCGCCGCGAGACCCTCGCTAGGGTGCAAATGGAGTCAGTCGATTACACACGCGCCGTATAATAAAGGTCTTCATTTCCTACACGTTCGCCATTTTCTTTGGCTCCACTTGAAGATGCACACTTGTAATGTTGGTGTGCAAAAAAATGTCCATCGCCTCTGAGCCGCTCTAACTCTTTGAGTTCAATACAGATGAAACTCGAAAAACGAGAATATCGTGCAAAAGTTCAGTAATTCAACTTAACGTGAAACTAATATATTATATAGACTCATTACATGCAAAGTGAGATATTTCAAGAGTTTATTTGTTATAATTGTGATGATTATGGTTTACAGATATGAAAACCCCAAAGTCAAAATTAGAATATTGTGGAAAGGTTTTCATATCTACGGAGGCGTTATTGCATTCACTTGAAGAAAAAAAAACTACTCTGTTTTTCTGAATTAATGAGTTAATTTTTCATGAGAAAAAAAGTTTTTGCTCTGTTTTTCTGAATTAACGAGTTAATTTTTCATGAGAAAAAAAGTTTTTGCTCTGTTTTTCTGAATTAACGAGTTAATTTTTAATGGAAATTTTTTTTGCTGTGTTTTTCTGAATTAATGAGTTAATTTTTCATGAGAAAAAAAGTTTTTGCTCTGTTTTTCTGAATTAACGAGTTAATTTTTAATAGAATTTTTTTTTGCTGTGTTTTTCTGAATTAATCAGTTAATTTTTCATGAGAAAAAAAAAGATTTTGCTCTGTTTTTCTGAATTAATGAGTTAATTTTTCATGAGAAAAAAAATATTTTGCTCTGTTTTTCTGAATTAATGAGTTAATTTTTCATGAGAAAAAAAATATTTTGCTCTGTTTTTCTGAATTAACGAGTTAATTTTTCATGGAATTTTTTTTTTGCTCTGTTTTTCTGAATTAACGAGTTAATTTTTCCTGGAATTTTTTTTTGCTCTGTTTTTCTGAATTAACGAGTTAATTCAGAAAAACAGAGCAAAAACTTTTTTTCTCACGAAAAATTAACTCATTAATTCAGAAAAACACAGCAAAAAAAATTTCTCAAGAAAAATTAACTCGTTAATTCAGAAAAACAGAGCAAATTTTTTTTTCTCATGAAAAATTAACTCGTTAATTCAGAAAAACACAGCAAAAAAAATTTTCAAGAAAAATTAACTCGTTAATTCAGAAAAACAGAGTAGATTTTTTTTCTTCAAGTGAACGCAATACGCCTCCGTACATTTCTGTATCTCACAATTCTAACAAATAAAGGCTTGAAATATCTCACTTTGCATTTTTGAGTCTATATAATATATTAGCTTCAGCTTTTAAAGTTGAATTACTTACTGAATTGCTTTAGTAGGTCGATCGGGATCTCATGGAAAACACGGTGAAGGGCGACGGGAATGAGCGTGTCAGCTGACCTGGAGCTGTGAATGTGTGTGAGCGCAGCAGCTAAAAATACAGCCGACCAGGAATGACAAACATGTAAACTCTGAGACACGGGGGACCTGACCAGCCGGCTCGCTGCAAACACCAAACAGGCCCGGTGTGCATGTGTGCATCTGTCTACGTCAACACAAACACGAGCCATTTCCACAGGAATACAGTTTCTTGCATCAATGCTCGTCTTAAAGACATATCACTGCTTTAGCATTAGCCACAGTCGCATAAATCAGTCTCATCACTCGTATTCTGTGGCTTGACCATTTTAATTCGCCTTTCTTGCATTCAGTGCAATGCATCATGTTTGCTACCATGATTGAAATTCAGGAATTGATCTGTAATTTGCTGAGTTCAGGTCTAAAAGAAAGCGGTTGAGCTGCTCGGGTCGCTGCATTACACTGTGTGTCTTAACATTACACATTCTGGGCTTATATCTGCGAGTGCAATTCAACCCTGATGAAGCAGAACACACAAAATGCATTTGCTTATGGATTAAGGAAAATGCACAAAAATAAATGTGGTTTTATTTTAATTGACTTGTGTGAAAGATATGAACACGCTTGGGTGCATCTGTCATATTTGTTCTCCGGTTATGGACTAATATCTTAATTTTTGGTGTAGATGGGTCTCTAGGCAACTGAAGTAGAAGATCGCTGGATCATGAAGAACTGAGCCGTCTGTGTGTGTGTGTGTGTGTGTGTATTACAGACTGAGTATCCATAAACAAATATTAAAGCTACAGACATAATGTGCCACAGTTGGTTAATGCTTTTATATGCAACAGAAATCACATATAACACAAACTGTGTGTGTGTGTGTGTTTAAAAGCCCTCAGATTTGGCCATCAGTTCGCGCAGGATGGGGTGTTTGGAGATGGGATTTCTGCATGTCACACTGTCTGCAGGGATTCAGTGTCTCTTTACTTTCCCACAGGCTTTTCAATCAATAAGACATTGACAGAATGGGTCTAATAATAGGAGGTCAAACATTGGGCAGAACTAATACTTGCACACACACACACACAGTTCACAGCTCCTCCGGGTAAAGACTGAGCTGTAAAGACTCAAAGTTTAGGCACGTCCATGGACCGCTCTAATCTAATTTACACACCCCTAAACATCACATTAAAGGCGATGTGTGGTTTAATATGGCATTTAATATGAATATAATAGATATGACTGCACTGACACCATGGGATTGAGCTGAATAATCCCAGTCTTCTGTAAAGCTGAATCAAACTTCATTCATAAGTAATGAACACGTAGTTATTGAACTGAATTGAATCAACATTAAAAGGAGCAAAATTTGGGACCAAAAAGGATGTTCTGCTGAAGTGTGTTTTCTGTAATCGCTAATGCTCTTTTCACACACACACTGAACAACATGAAGCATTGCTTGAGCTAAACTGCTATTATCTAATTGTGTAGTTCAATTTAACAGCTGACAGATATTCAACATAATTCATAATTCCAACAGAAGGACGGATGAAACCAGTCAAATATCCACTGAATTCTGCTCATGTCATTTTCCAAACTATAACGAATAAACTGTGATGATGTGGGAAAGTTGAAGGAGTCTGAATAAGGTTTGGTTTGACGCTATAAAAATAAAGGTGGCTTGATTTAACATGTCACTTCAATACTGATATGGCTACTGGAGATGAAGAAGTTTTCCAGAACGGGACAGATTTGAGAGAGACACTGAGATTTGAGACATTTGCATTATATTTGCGTTGCAGCAGCCGAGAGCGAGAGCGGAGACGAAGCGTGTCGGTGGGATTGTGGGAGCTCGTGGGTCGCGGTCGGTGTGTTTCTGTGAGGAGATCTGAATATCTGAACACCTAACGCTCACTGTGACCCTCACCGCAGATCTGGGATTCTCCGAGGATATTTCCATATTCAAATGAGCTGCAGGAGGGAGATTTGCATACAGCAACAAACGGCTGTTTAATTCATTAAAGCAGAGAGAGAGAAAAGTGACACTCGCTGAGCAAAAACAAGGATTACAGACAGAACAACTGGTGGATAGATAGATGGATAGATGGATAGATAGATAGATAGATAGATAGATAGATAGATAGATAGATAGATAGATAGATAGATAGATAGATAGATAGATAGATAGATAGATAGATAGATAGATAGATAGATAGATAGATAGATAGATAGATAGATAGATGGATAGATAGAACGATAGATGGATAGATAGAATGATAGATGGATGGATAGATAGAGCGATAGATAGAACGATAGATAGATGGATAGATAGATGGATAGATAGAACGATAGATAGATGGATAGATAGAACAATATATGGATAGATAGATGGATAGATGGATAGATAGAACGATAGATAGATGGATAGATGGATAGATGGATAGATAGAACGATAGATAGATGGATAGATAGAACAATAGATGGATAGATAGATGGATAGATGGATAGATAGAACGATAGATGGATAGATAGAACGATAGATGGATAGATAGATGGATAGATAGAACGATAGATAGATAGAACGATAGATGGATAGATAGATAGATAGAACGCAGGATAGATAGAATGATAGATGGATGGATAGATAGATAGAGCGATAGATAGAACGATAGATAGATGGATAGATAGAACGATAGATAGAACGATAGATGGATAGATAGAACGATAGAACGATAGATAGAACGATAGATGGATAGATAGAACGATAGATGGATAGATAGAACGATGGATGGATGGATAGATAGAATGACAGACAGATAGATAGATAGATAGAGATAGATAGATAGATAGAACTGACTAGACAGACATTTTAAAGGTGCAGTGTGTAATATTTAGAGGGATTCGTTGACAGAAATGCAATATCATATTCATAACTGTGTGTTCAGTACACCATATATACACCAAATGACGACCTTTCCTAATGAACCGTTATGTGTTTATTAGCTTAGATTGAGGCGTTTCTCTCTACACACACCGCGGGTCCGCTAACATCCACATGTTTCTACGGTGGCCCTGAGCGGACACACGCGTTTCGTCACTATGTTGTTCTTCATGATCAGAAGCTGCTAAAGTCACAATGATGAACAAGTGACAATAATATCCACAATAACATCGTTTTCCTGAATAATTAAGTAAACGTAATTTCTTAATTTATCTTCGCAAAGAGTCCTCACGCTGCTGTCTCAGACGATGACATCACTTCCTGTCGGCCACCGTAACTTCTGTTGGGTGCGATTCGCAACCTCACCACTAGATGCTGCTAAACATCACACACTGCAGCTTTAAATAAACCATAAATAAAAAGACCAACGCATCACTGGTGTGAAGGTACAACCTGTGCTTCTGGTTCACATCAACACCGCCTTACACATGCGAGAGAAAACGAAACTTTTAGAAGAAACGTGACATGAAAGCCAAATCCGTGGATTTCTTTTCTTTTTGGGAACGGTGAATGTCAGGAAACCCCGCGAGAGGCTACGGCTCATTTCCATGGATGTACACGCCTGTTATCAGAGCGCACACACTCCAGACCACATGTCAGCACTTCTGCGGCATGTTTCTCCAATAGTGGCACAGAAAAAGCTTTTGTCAGCCCTTTAAGACTCTCAACGGCCCGAGAACAAACCTCTTCCTCAGCCGGTGATGCGGACGGACAAATACGAGCAATCACCACAACTGACCACACGCAATCCATTAAATAGAGGAAGTCGAGGTCTTGAACAACATTGATTCGACTGTAATGGCAGCTAAAAAAAATTGCCAGGTACAAAATAAATAATATTAATGCTAAAATAATGCCTAAATAGAAATGTAAATACTCATTATTTATTATTATTGAGAACAATATATAAAAAAGGAAGGAAACAATGTAGAACAAAAAAGGTGCAGATCACGTTTAAAAGACTTACATATTTCAATTGTTTTTAAAGCCTTCTTGTTATACGAGTTAGAGATAGTCCTGCAGTAATGTTGGACTTCAGCAAGCAAAACATAAAAAAGTGGTTTCTGACCTGAAAAGTTACAGTTTGTTAACAAAAAAAGACGATTAAGTAAGTATATTTTGTTGTTGTGCAAACGCTCTTTTTTCCGAATAACAATTAACAATTTCAAACCAAACATTTCCCTGTGAATACTGATTAACTAGTAGTTTATGTGGCCAAAGTGACATCAGTATATTTTTTTAATATAAAAAAAGCATTTTGCTGAAAGATTATTTCATTAAATTTTCCTGATGCACTAATGAATCATTCCCGACCCCAATAAGACCAGGAACTTCTATTAAACTGTCAATTCTCGTTACAAGTTGACAGCCAGATATGATCAGTAATTAAAATTATGCCACAATAAATGAAAATGAGTGATGCACAGAGAGAGTCTGCTAATCAAATATTGCTTGGCTCATAACGGAGGAGATTCCTGCCAAGAGTCCGTGTAAACATGGAGGAATCCCTCACGGAGACGCAGGACAGGTGCGGAGATGAACAACAGCACGAGACGAAATCAAAGAGCTCTCAGAAAGAAGTCCCTCCAGAAAAACGGGATTATGCCATCGCATGATTCAGTGCATAATCAGTCCGCATGTTTATGCAGGGGCATGTTTTTAATACGCCGCACTTTCGCCGCATAAATTGCCGATTTCCGTGTTATATGATTTTATAATCCTAGGACTGAAAAAGTAGGACTGTCAAACGATTAATCGCGATTAATCGCATCCAAAATAAAAGTCTGTGTTAACATAATATATGTGGGTGCACTGTGTATAATTATGTTGTATATATATATATATATATATATACACATAAGTATATATTTATATACATAAATATTTTATATATAAATAAATAAAAATTCTTATACATGCATGTGTGTGTATTTATATACATACGTATATATATATACGTATATATAAATACACACACATGCATGTATAAGAATTTTTTTTATTTATATATAAAATATTTATATTTATATCTAATATAAATTATATATAAATCTATATACATGAAAATATTTCTTAAATATAAACAAGGATGTGTGTCTGTGTGTGTATAGAGGATTTTTATGATTTTTATAATTATTATACACAGTGCACCCGCATTTATTATGGATGCGATTAATCGCGATTAATCGTTTGACAGCCCAAAAAAAAAGTCATATATATCTGAGCAGAAAGTTGAGAAATGTTGCGTTTGCTTCGTTAAGTAAACGTTAAGAAGTGACGTAACCATGGGAACGTTATGAAGTGACGTAATTATGCGACGTGAACATCATCGAAAAGCTGTAAAACAGGAGCACACTTATTTTTTATATTTCATTTATTATTTTTTACAGAAGTTGTAGCATATTCCCTTTATAAAGCTACAGAACGTGTTTGACTCATCAATGTTTTGTAAGTTTGATGTGTTTATTAAGGTCTGAAATAAAACAAGATTCCAGCACTGTCTGTGATGCATATGCTTGCTTATCATAGGAAGTCAGAAGAAATGACTCTTTACATTAAAGGAGTAGTTCACTTTTGAAAAAACTTTTGCTGATAATTTACTCGCCCCCGTGTCATCAAGATGTCCATGTCTTTCTTTCCTCAGTCGAAAAGAAATTAAGCTTTTAGATGAAAACATTCCAGGATTTTTCTCCATATAATGGACTTCAATGGGGACCAAACGGTTCAAGGTCCAAAAGACAGTTAATAACAGTTTCAGATGCAGCTTCAAATGTCTTTAAACGACACCAGACGATGAATAAGGGTCTTATCATGCGAAACGATCGCTTATTTCAAAAATGTAACTTTTCTAAGGACAAATGCTAGCCTTGCTCTATTCTGTGAGGCGCGTTTGTAACGTCACGTAATACGTAATTACGTTCAAAAGGTCACGGGCGACCTTTTTCTTTTTTTTTAAAGAAAACGGGCCGCATAATCAAGGATTTTTGCTCACAACAATCTCAAAAAAACTCTAACTGTTGTGGGGGGAATCAGACCCCTCAGGTCATGAAGGTCAAAGGGTCACAGCAGAAGATGTCAGGCTCTAATGCCGTCAACACGGAGAGCAGCGTGTTTAGTTAAGCCATGTCACATGTTTTTTGTTTTTTCATCACTATCCGCTGAGACACACTGAGAAGACAAGCGGCCTCTGTAGACAGCCCAGGCTCCACAAACAAACTGGGCCAACCTGGACCACGGAAGATAACAAACAGTGTTCCAGCCAATCACTGACAAGAAGGGTTTGGGGGTGTGGTTTGGAGGTTTAGCGCGCGTGCGACAACGACTAACCATAATGGCTTGACCATAAGTTTATCAAGCGACAAGATACTTTTTGTGTGCAAAAAAATAAATAAAATAACGACTTTATTCAACTTTTCATCTTCTACTGTTCACATAGGCATGGCAGGCTTATTTATAGCACATTTCATACACAATGGTAATTGTGTATGAAACAGTCGGACGAACAGTGCTCATTCAGTCAATGCACAGCTAGTCAGGAGTCTACACTATTGTGCCCTTTGTCACACGTCGGCCTCCCTCACGCCACTCGCTCTCTCTGGTCTTCATGGGTAACGCACCCGAGCGGAGTTTAAAGCTCAGAGTGATTGATTAAGTGCCGGTCAGATCAGCGACGGGCTATCGAGAGTAGGAAAGGGCGATCCATCAACATGAAGGCCGATGCCAGCGCGGAGCACAGCAGATAGATGAGCGGGAAGAGGGAACATCGGGATCCCCGTCTCCGAGTCTCCGCCGCAGTCATGCATGAGAATCAGTGTGTGTCGTCATCAAGGCCTGAGTCCAGATTCTGTGTGTATAACAATACTTTAAACTATTGTTTTGTCGTATTAAAGAAGATACAGAAGGAAACTCAGATATTGTTGTACAGTAGGGGTCGTTTGAGTCAAACGCCTGAGAACCGCTGCATTAGATTCTTCAGTAACCGCTAAACTGCATTACACAGCGAGGTATGCTAATGTCTCAGACCCGCGCAGGTCAGGAGGCCACGAGATGAACACCAAACACACGGCCGAACGCATAAACAGTGGAAACTATGATTGCTAGTGTGATGCTGTGCAGAAGGCTGAGCGCGAACATCTGCTGTCGAGAAGAGCCTCCAGACTGTGTGCGACTCCACAAACCTGAACTCTAGCCACAATCCACTTTAACCAGGAGCTCATTTGCATAATTCCTTCAGCAAATTAGTTGCTAAAACAATACAGACATCACATAAACAACATCTCCTGCAGGAGCAGTTCTTCTCTCTCTCTCTCTCTCTCTCTCTCTCTCTCTCGAGCTACACTGATCTGTCAGACGTCATTTGGTAAAGCCAAAGATAGAGCAGAGTCAGTCACACCCACATAATCACTCTAATATGAGGATCTGATGCTCAAGAAACTTTTCCCGCCATTATAATAACAATCCGCCATGAAACATGCACACTTTCTCTTAAAGGGTGCGTGAGATGACGCTCTGATTGGTTTATTTCTCGTAACACCCAAACCACACCTATGAATAATGAAGCTACTTCAGACCAACCCCTTTTAAACTTGCGTCGGGCGCAAGAGACATTTATCCCGCCGGTTAAATAGCAACAGCGCCCAAGACCCGCCCACAAAGACCCGCCCACTAAGACCTGCCCACTAAGACCTGCCCACTAAGACCTGCCCACTAAGTTACTTGCGCTTCAGATGGTTAAAATAGGGCCCATAATGTTTCAAAATATTGTATATCAGATAAATGCTGTTCTTTTGAACTTTCTATTCATCAAAGAATCCTGAAACAAAACAGCAGTAAACAACAGTTCTCAACACTGATAATAATCATAACTGTTCTCATAACTCATATTAGAGTGATTTCTGAAGGATCATGTGACACTGAAGACTGGAGTAATGATGCTGGAAATCACAGGAATAAATTACACTTTACTGTGTATTCACATTGAAAACAGTTATTTTATTATTTTATCTGTTTTTTAATCAAATAAGCGCAGCCTTGGTGAGCAGAACATGATTTTTTCCCCACAGATTCCCACTGAAGCCGTTTCCAGGTCCAGAAGCGTTTAAACCAAAAGATGCATGAAAACTACACCGCAAACACCTCAAGGCCACGCTCTGCATTAAACAGCCTGCAATAAAGCGTTCGCTGCTAAACACCCGGGGAGATTCTCGTCGTAATGAAACACTCACAGCGCTGTGGATCTATGTGTGTGTGTGTGTTTGTCCTACCGTCTTTCCGATAGAGCGCGATCTCCACCTTCCTCTCCTCGGACCCGAGCAGCGCTTGTGCCATCTGTGCGATGGCCAGCCGGCGTGTGTGTGCGCCGTACAGGAAGCTGCAGGTGCAGGGCTTCTGCATGACCTCGGCCCGCGTGTAGCCGCACATGTGGCAGAAGCCATCGTTGCAGAAGATGATGGCGCAGTTCTCCACGCGCGCATTCGCTATGATGAACTTCCTACCTGCGAGAGAGGCGGGAAACAAACGCTGTGAATCATGGGGCAGGGAGTGTTTGCTTTGCTATACCTGCTTTAATTGGTGCATCACGTGTGCAGTCTGGGCCGGGTTTAGGTTTATTCTGAGCAATTACAGTCTACACTTCAGCATATCAGATATCAGAGCTGTACACAACCTAGAAAATACATATATGCATTAGTTTGTGAGTGTGTGCGAGTGTGTGTGTGCGAGCGTGAATGCGTGAAACAATGACACATCATCTGCCATTACTGATTTGTATGTGGTTTTCACTGATGATACTCAGTCACAACAAAACCTCATCTATGTTAACCATCTACATAACATCATCCTGGTGACACATCAACAAGAGTAATGCAGAAACATCACAGAAGACCCACTGGAAACGCTCAAAATGACCATCAGGTGGACTAATGTTGCACATTTCCAATGGCAGAGCATCACGGCCTGAGTCACAGACTACAAAACAGCTTCTGCTAACCTCAAACATCCACATTAGCATAGGCGCTCCATCACTGGGACAGACGTGTGTGTGTGTGTACATGTGACGACACACAGGGATGACCTTCACACGGGAGCTTGTGCCAACCGTTTATATCACTAGCTGAGACTCCCTGGGCTGAAGAGCCACAGCAATCAGCGTTTGACAGATGAGCTAACACACACACACACACACACACACACACACACGAGAGTTTGAAGAGCTTCGTGATGTCCCGGAGACTCCTGTCATCTCTCATGAGAAGCAAACACACACCGACTGCAAACACACACCGACTGCAAACACACACCGACTGCAAACACACACCGACTGCAAACACACCAGAAAGTGAAATCAGCAATATCAAATTAAACCCATGGAGTTAAACTGAGGATGGGGAAGAGAACGGAAAACAAATCTAGGGTGAAACTTGCCCCAAAAAGAGGAAAAAATTTAAAAAGATAAAATGTAATTATTTATTTAATTATAAAAAATTGCATAAAAATTATGCACAAATTACAGTACAAAAATATATATATATGAAGAGTTCAGATGCAAAAGCCTCTAAATGCCAAATTTTCTTCTTTAATGATGATTTTTTATCAAACTTGTATATTTAAGTTCAGTAATTTCACTTAAATAACAATTAATAGGTAATTATCATTGCCATTTAAGTGAAATCACTGAACGCAAATATACAAGCTTGATAAAAATCATCATTAAAGAAGATTTCAAATGGCACTTAGAGGCTTTTGCATCTGAACTCTTCATATATATATATATATATATATTCTTTATTATACAGTAATCTGTGTATAATATTTTATATCCAATATAAATATAATATTTATTATTAAACATATTTATAATATAAACATAAATATATAAAAATATAATAAATCTATAATATGTATTTATTTTAATTGTATATATTTTTACTGTGGTAATTTGTGCATCTTAATTATAAATAATATATATAAAGACAAAAATTAAGTATTTTTTGCATTGTGGTGTTATTTTCATGCCAATCAAAGCACTTTTCCTCTCAAATGCACTAATATCTTTAATGCACAAGAAAATAGTAACAACAACAACAAGCAAAAAATATCTTGAATGTAACTCGACACCCTTGCCTCATTGAGTATGCGCGGTTCTATGAATATGCAAATGAGCCCTGCCTCCACTCACTCAGAGATCCACTGGTTGGCGATCACACGTTGATCTGATTGGTTACAAGGTGGTTTGTGACGTCAGAAACACCAAAGTGTGTTTTTGAGACTGTCTTTGGTTCACTGCAGTTTTAAGGAGGAAATACTCCGCAATGCTGTCCACTTATCAATGCACACATTTACACAAGGGGGACTTTAAATGTAATAACCCTAGTTTGGGTTGAACTGCTAAGAATTGTGGAGGAACAAATGTAATTTGAAAACAGCGCCACTTTAAAAACACTGACACTTGAATGTGTTAGCATATGGCACCATAAGTGACACGTATATATCTGTCTCTCATGAAGGGAAATCTTTAAACAGCTGTATTGCTCTTGCAGGGATGGCCTTTAGGTAATTAGTAAGAAAGCGGCGCATTATTGATGCGCTCCGACACGTTCCTCGAGGCAACTGAGAAAACAATCACAACAGAAGCTGGTTCTGTTTCTAGCAGCTGCTCAACACTGAGACACAACACACACACTGCTCTCAGTCCATCCGTCTCCCTCAAATGAGAACATTTGCAGGTCATTCATATTTATTACTTCATTCATACTTCTCAGAGGCTGTAACTTCACTAAACTCACAATCGCAACATCAGCATTGCGGGTTCCCATAAAAACTGTGCGATTCATCAACTGTTCCACTCAGTATATCCGGTAGATAAAGGCAGAGGCTAGATTGACATTTCAAATGAGCCATTAGATGTCACATTACTGACAAATACATAAATTTCTCTCCATTTGCACATAATGCTGTAGATTTTATACCAGCACTCAATCTGGAAATAAATAATAATAAATGTCTCTCCTCCTGAGAGGAACCAGAACCCCTGTTTCCATCAACGACAGGCCTTTGCGGTTCTGGTAGCCGAACATGAAGCGCTGGAATCGCTAAAAGTTCACAATAGTGACTTGGTTTGATGTGATAAATGACAATAATCAGCGTAATTGAGGATCAAAGACTGAAAATGGAACGTTTGTCAAATATAAGTAAATTATGCTGTGAAAATGTAAATACAAAAGTTAATATTTAATATGTGTATTAATAAGTTAATATGTACATCATATAAAATATTAAATGAGTAGAAAAAAAATAGTGATTCACCGACATGAAAATTTTGGCCGATACTGATAACTCTACATTTGAAAGCCGATTGATAAATCTAAATCTAAAAACAATATATATATATAATAAATAAAAAATATGTAGAGAGAGCCTAATTACAAAAACAAAAGTCTCACCATTAAACGCCATGTCCTAAGCACACAATTAAAATGATATTATCATTATAATTTTATGTAGCCAATATTACAGATTTTTGCACTGAACCATATTTTTCTTTTTTGAAGTGACTGCAATCATATTTTATTCGATTCAAAACCATCATGTTGAACTGAGCGCATCTCAGCTGAAGGAAGTAATCAAATATTTATCAGCTTTATTATATTGCCCACATTTTTTTTTATTGGGCGGACAGAGATAACTTTTTGAAAATGTATATATGAAGAGTTCAGATGCAAAAGCCTCTAAGTGCCATTTGATATTTTCTTCTTTAATGATGATTTTTATCAAACTTGTATATTTAAGTTCAGTGATTTCACTTAAATGGCAATGAAGATTACCTATTAATTGTTATTTAAGTGAAATTACTGAACTTAAATATACAAGTTTGATAAAAATCATCATTAAAGAAGAAAATTTCAAATGGCATTTAGAGGCTTTTGCATCTGAACTCTTCATATATTGACCGATACCGATATGGTGGCCAATATATCATGCAGCACTAAAAACAATAATGTCTACATTTAAAATAGCAAATTAAAATAGCAATTTTTTTTTAAATAATTTCGAAATTTGCATATTTTCCTGCCAAAAAAAAAACAAAAAAACATTGGCTTGAAAAAATGTAAAATGTGATTACAGATTGACACCATTAGCTATTAGTCATATACATCTATAGAAAGTATAGCAAAGCAAAATAAAAAAGCAACTAGAGAGTTAGTAAATCACCCCAAAAAATGAAGAAGAATTTCCCCTGGACAGCAGAAGAGAGAGAACTATATTTAACTGATATCTACTGATATTGACAGTGCAGACTAGGAGAAATACATTAAACTATTGCCTCCTCCAGCGACTCTCTTCCCCTCAGTAGAGTCATGTCAACTGCATTTATCCTTTAAGTGCTTTTACATGATGGATGTTAGCGCCTTCAAAAGGGCGTCAGATAAAGGCCAGAAGCAACCGCTCGAGTCTTGAGTAAATGACAGACGCTTCACGGGTCAGCGGGGAGATATTTAAAGGTGAGAGTTTAGGTGAGGAATATAGAGGTGATATTTGCTCACAGAGATGCTACTTTCACTGCCGCGGATAAAAGCTCTTCCTTTTCGCTGAGGCCGTATTTAACATTTACATCACTTTTAGACGCTGTTTATTTATTTATTTATTTTCAAATGAGAGTTTAAGACAGGCAAGTAAAAATGCTGGAGACTTTACTACACTGATATGAAAATTTGGGCCGATACCGATAATACTTGATAATTCGCCGATGGCCGATAAATCTAAATCCAAGTTTTATATAATTTTTGAGAGCCTGATTACAAAAAACAAAGTCTTACCATTAAAAGCCATGAGAATAATGTTCTCATTATTTTATGTAGCCGATATGACTGCATCATTTTTTTGAAGTGATTCCAATCATATTTCAAGCATCCATCATGTTGAACAGTGCGAAAGGAAATAACCCATTATTTATCGGCTATAATATATCGGCCACAGCAGGCCAATAACCAAAACATTAAAAATGATCATATACCGGCCGATACCGATATATCGTGCATCCCTAGTAAATATTGACATTCAAAGCTCATTGTTCAATCTAAACTGTGGTTTTCTATCTAATCTTGATCTCCACGCTGATGGAGAAAGAAAATCCACATCATCAGCAGGAGTTTGGGTTCGTCCTGAGACCAACAGAAGACGACAGAACTTTAATGAGTGTCCTGAAGATAGGATGAACTTATGAAGAATAGATTCAGTTCTGCCAATACACTCTTAATCTAGAGATCAGAAAGTGGGATTCTCATGTCTGGTTGTCTGACATTAGCAGGCTTCAGACGGTGTACATCAGAGAAACAGCCACAGGCGCTCTGAAGATAGACAGAGTGGGGAGGAAAAGAGAAACTTTAACATAAGTGTGTGTGTGTGTGTGTGTGTGTGTGTCAAACCTATATACAGAACGAACCCTGTGACCAAAATAAGATGCATCCAGAGAGACTGACTGAGGGAAACTGAGGCGTTGAAAAAGAGAAAGGATGAATGATTCAGAGAAAACACCCTAATTAACATCTCTCGAGTCCTTTGCTGTCTCTTTATACAAGGTTTAAACTGATCTCTGAGTCCAGGGCTAATAAAAGCCAGTCAGGACTTTAAAGGAACAGATCACTCAAAATCTCTGATGTCAGCTTGACTGACAGATTAAAATAGCTTTGAAAGCTTTCAAGTTTAAAGGTTATGGTTTCAAAGTTATACAAGTCTTCAAAAAAACAGACAGATAAAGAGACATTCTGGTGCTTAAAAGACCCCAAAACACTGATCTGAAGAACCATTATTATCTCTACATACTTATGGATAACTATACAGAATAGCTAACTCGGGACGGACGGACGGACGGACAGATAGATAGATCTGATTATAGTGTTTTTCTCACACGCGATGGATCAGAGCAGAGAATGTCTAATTGAAGAGAATTGGCACTGGCTGGTTACTTCCGGGTTGTGGACTGGCTGCAGTAACGCGTCTCTGTCCATGCGGGGGCGCTCACGGTCGAGTGCAGAATGAATGGGAGTCAATGGGGTTTCACCCCCAGAAATCCACTTTTCTCAGAATGTAATTTTTTGTCAAGTAATTTGAAAGTTGCATTCAAAAGGGAGGGCTAAGATAATACACTCAGCTGAAAATTGCGTTTTTAAGTTCACTTATCTCTTCTAAAAATCCGTTCAAAACTGTGATGACGTCACACAATAGCAGAATGCTAGCGTGATCCGGCCAACAACGGCCTAACCTGTAAGAAATCAAAAGGACATAAGTACTCGTTCATTCCACTTTTGGCCTATAATCTATATTGAACTTGCCGAATCAACAATAAAATCGATGTTGATTTAATGACAAGCGACACATTTAGCCGTTTAGCCCCATAGACTCCCATTCATTCTGCTCTCGCTCATGATCACCCCCAGTGGAATTATAATGGAACTGCAACCAGGATGATGCACAACGGGGCTAATAGGAAGTGCCAAGGCTCTCCGTTAGACGGGCTCTGCTCAGACACACAGAAAGAAAGGAAGATTTGAATGGAGGAAATAAACTCATCTTCTTCTTTTATCTGAGAGGAAGGAACAAGCCGTGTCCCCTGAGAAAACAGAACAATGCATTTAGCAATGAGAAAGAGCTGAAAAAAAGCGACAAAGAAAACAGCAAATCCTCTTTGTGTGGCTTTAACAAGGCGAGAGTGATGCAGTTAATTGTACGTGTGTGTGTGTTTTATACGAGTGTGTGTGCTCTTTCTCCCTTCCAGCTTGTCTTGCAGATGTGAAGAACACAAGAGAGTGTTGTCAGACATGACAACAAGCTCACAAAAAACAGTCATATATGCATACGCACACTAGAGGTCGACCGATACCCGATCGCCGATATTCGCCGATACCGATAACTAGGTTTGTCTTGTCTGGGACACGTCCTGCTCTGTAATTATACATCACAACATGTTTCTTTATCGCTCTGACGTGTAAATAATGCACACTAATATCAGTGCAGGTCCATCTACTGCAGTGCATCTTTACATCAAACTAATGACTGATGTAGACGGCTTGTGCATTAGAGAACATGATCAACAGAGGCTGAACGAGAGAAGACAAGGAAGAATGAACAACTGTATTATGGTGAAATTTAATCACACCAACTCCTCTGACAGCACGCCGATAAGACTGTGATCTCACCCGCTCTCCATTACAGAGAGAGAGAGAGACATAGCAACCACTCTGCATCCCAGAATACTGGCAGAAGTAGACCATGACAACTCCGCAGCGATGTGATGGAAAAACACAACTTTATATAGAAAACTATAAATACTCCACCCTAACGCTCAGCAAAGTTCAGTGCGGTGGAGAAATGTGCATCTCAAACTCTCTTCTGACGCGTCCGTCTCAACAGATTACATATCTCTGCCAATAACATTACAATGAGATGAGAAAGAAGAACAGAAAACCTGCTCATCATGAACAGTGTGGTGTATAGGATGGGTCTGGATGGATGCATGGATAGATAGATGGATGGCGGAGCAATAGATAGATCGGTAGATAGATAGATAGATAGATAGATAGATAGATAGATAGATAGATAGATAGATAGATAGATAGATAGATAGATAGATAGATAGATAGATAGATAGATAGATAGATAGATAGATAGATAGATAGATAAGTTACACACAGAGTGGCATCATTATTTTTCAGCGTGAATGCCGTGAAAAACACACAACACACATCTAAATCGAGATTCACAGAAACAACTGGATCATTCCAGGCAGAGAAAGCTGGATTTACTCTTACCGGTTTTATTTTATCTCAATATGCTGAATTTAGCAGTAAAATCATACCCTATATATATTGCATTGACAACTCATCAGTTCAATATTAACCATCGTATATTCTGCATAAATGTATGTTTTTAAATAAACACTGACAAAAAAACTACAAGTTTTAGAGCTGGACGATATGATGATATATAGGCTAAAACATTGATATAAGTGATTCACGCGGATTTAGACCTTTATATTGTATTTATATAAAGCGTTCACAGCATATTTGCTTTATATTTTTCCCCGGCGTGGAAATCAGGCTCATATCAATGTCAGGAAAACATGATTTCTGGCCGCACGTCGATATCCATGATCACTGGATCTGTGGTTGTAAGGATCACGATATCGAGTCCAAGCGATAATCGTTTGATTTACTCGTGTTTTCCCAGTTTCCTCTACTAAACCCAGTGCACTCGGTCCGGCTGAGGGAGTGTGTTCCCGTGGGAAAGAGACGTCAATGCTTAACCTCTATTC
This sequence comes from Pimephales promelas, assembly GCF_988280905.1. Taxonomy (NCBI): domain Eukaryota; kingdom Metazoa; phylum Chordata; class Actinopteri; order Cypriniformes; family Leuciscidae; genus Pimephales; species Pimephales promelas. The sequence continues at coordinate 30,054,366 of NC_142790.1, read as the reverse complement.
AAGTCAAGTCACCTTTATTTAGAAAGTGGCATATCAGCTGTGGGACACTCATCTCACATCTCATATAATCCACTGAACACCAGAGAGAAAACACAGTTCAGTTTTTAATATTCGGTTGAGGTATCACAACGAGAAGCACGCGGTGTTCTTGTGAAACATCAAGGCTAGGAAAACAGATCCAAGCCATCTGGAGGAAAACACTGAAGGAGAAACACTGGCAACTTATGGTCAGTGCAATGACAACACACACACACACACACACACACTCTTCAAAACCGCCAAAGCACTTCTCAAACGCTGGCGATGGGTTTTGATAGAGAAGGTAATGTATTATTTAAAGCGCCCGAGGGAGGGACGCGGCGTCTTGAGAGAGGAAGAGGAGTGGGGAGGTTAAGATGGGAAATTACTTTATTTATGTCATAATTCAGAAGCCATTTCAAATGCTTTGGGTTTTCATTATCAACTAATTCCTCGTTAAATATGCAACTGCAAGACAATTATTATATGCGTACACTGAAAAAAATAATATGCTTTATCTAATCAATAAAATTGTGGCAACATATTACAAGCAATATTATTAATTAAATTGTACAAATTAGAATTAATTAGAATGTTAATTTGATTAACTATTACTCAATTCTAATTTGTTCAATTTAATAAATAATATTGCTTGTAATCTGTTGCCACAATTTTATTGATTAGATAAAGCATATTCATTTTTACAGTGTAGTATATGTAGATCTGATGTCCATTCTTATTGAAATTGTATGGTGATGTATTTATTTTTTAATAACGCATCAATCATGTATGTGTTAAAGTCCCCCTTTATCCCTTAAAACTCATCTTTGATGCACCAAAATTACATATTTGTTTTTTTTTTTTCTTGAAAAAAATGTCTTCATGCCTTAAAACATCTTGAATTTAACTCAACACCATTGCCTCATTTATTGTATTGGTTCTAAATGGGCCCCACATCCAATCACTCACTCAGCTCAGAGATCACACACACTTTGATCTGATTGGTAACCATAGATATATACACTAGACCTCACCTTGGGGTTCTAAGCATGCGTCAAAACCGCCGCCATCTTGGAACAGGGGTCTTGTCATAGGAAGTAGCTAGGTAACGCTGCTATCTCTGCCTTTACTTCGAATTCATTGATGGTGGCGGACTTTTGTGCAGCGTATGATGTTCACGGATGAAATCTGAACTAGGAAGAATGTTTAAAAAAAAAAAAAAAATTTCTTTATGGAATCAATGATAAATGCATGTCTGACCGTTGGAACAAACCCAAAAAACAAGAAAAATCGCATTCATGATGATTTATGGTGATTTTATTTGCGTTAGACCGGTGTCTACTACATTGACGCTGATGCATTAAAGTGGAGGGGCTCCTCTGTTTCAAGATGGCGGCTCTATTGACGCATTCGTTCCAATGAACTTCCGTAGCCAAGGTGAGATCTAGTGTATATGTCTATGATTGGTAACAAGGTAGTTGTGACGTCAGAAACACCAAAATACTCAGCAATGGTGTTGACTTATTGTATATTAAAAACACCACATAGACACATAAACAACATTAAACGCTTGATTTACCCCTCAGGAGGACTTGAACAGTTATACAACAATATTATTAATAATTCAGAAGTAAAATATGGACTGACACCTGTTATACTCCACTATTATTCACATCTAACTGAAGACAGCATTCATTATCAAAACAGTCTAAATGTCTGCGGGAATCAATGAAACGATCAGCAGATGCACTGAAGAAACCCAAGGGATAAACATTCCTCACTGGAGCCAAAACATCAATGCGCAATCTTGCAAAATTCTCTTTTTTTATCTTCATCATTACTCATTGGTGTCACCTTTACTATTTACCAACACAAACACACCACAAGCTGCTTTAGAAAGCACAACAATTCCAGTCTGAGACAGATGGAAATCAAGACTGATTGGCTCTTTGAAAGCCAGTACGATTTTTGAGGATGATCGAGTAAGAAGATCCACATCTGAGGCTTCAATCTTCATGTCATCATGAAAACTGGGGCAATTTAAAGTTTTAAGACTCAAAATCACATGCAAGGTTAAACCCTTAAACACAAAACAGTTTAGATGCAATTATCTAATCAGACCTAAAGCAACATGTCTGCATGTGACTCACAAATTAACTCTGGATGGTCACTAATAGCTAAAAAGCTGCAATAATATCATCTAAAAGAAAACATAAAGATGATTGATTGTATAACTGTGACTATAGGCCTATATTGAACAGAACCACATGTTAAAATAAATGATGATGAACAGTCTAGCTCTCCAGTTTACAACATATGATAATTAATAACTAACATCATCATTTGTTATGTACCTCTTCTCAGAGACAGTGTCTTTATTGGATAATGTTAACATCCAAAGCACTGAAGGCCGCTCAAAATATCTCGTTTAGTATTAACGTACGTCAGTGCTGTTATTTAATAACTTACACCTGTTTTATTTGATATGGTAGGCTACTACAACATGTCTTCCATAATCATTACCAGTCCTCACATGGTTTTTCGAGGTTTTTGCTAGAATATCAAATTGTTATTTGTCACATTTAACATTAGGTGCAATTTTCTAGCTGATATCACAGTTAAAACTGCTTTAAATTGGAGTCATCGAATGTATTCAGCCATAGTATTTCTGACAGGAGTAAAGTGTCCACAAAAACATGACATGTCCAAAACACATAATATTATGAGTTAAAAAAAAAATACAAACACAATACAAGCAAAATAGTGAAAATAAACACGAACTTACTTTGACTCTCGAATTTCCTGATGATCGTGTCGAGGAAAGTGTTTTGCGGCGCGACGTGCCCCCGTCGTACCGGCATCCTCGCGCGCTCAGTCCAGCGAGTGTCACGAGCTCAAGCTGACCTTCCTGCCACGCTCCACGTGCCCTGGGCACGCGCGGGTCCACACGGCGACGCGCGATCTTCCCGCGCTCTGGGGAACTTCATCAGCACGAGCGAGCCCTCAGGAGAACAACACGCTATTTACTTATCCAAGAGACAACAGTTTCCAGTTTCCGAAGATTGTTTACGTCGTGTAATCCGTTAAAAAATGAGAAAGTATCGTTAGACTAATTTACTCCGTGACATGTTGGACGCTGAACTCTGTGCGACTGTAACGCGCTCGCGAGGTACCCTAATTTCCCCTTTGTCCAATTAAAGCGCTCTTCTGTGTTTTCATACGTCAAAAAACAAATGTAAGAAGAAAAGAGATTTCTTCCTCTTGCTTATAAAGAAAGGAGAAGCGATTCATTTGACGGCGCGCATCGCTCTCGCGCGCGCTCCTCCCGTTTCGATGGTGACCAACGACAACAACGAGCTCGTGAAGCTGGATGCCCGCGTCTGTTTAACTACAATACAAACACAACTAAACTTAAATTACTAGTATAGGACATTTATTGCTGTGTGTTTCTGTTTAGTTCATTTCATTCCGGTGTCATTTGTCTCCTTTCGCAGGTGTCGAACCCTTGATGTCGTCATCTCCCGGGCTCTTGAGGAAAAGGAACAGAAATCACGGCTTTAAATTGGGATACTTCACGATTATCCCGACGAGGATCCCGAACGATCACCGAAAGCTCCATGCGAGATCCTATAACTCACCTGACAGTTGCGCGCGCGCGAGAGCGCTTTCAACGCGCTTTGTTTTCCACCGTCGGCGGCGTCGCGCTGTCAGAGACTGTACATGATACGTCATCTTCGGTGCACGCGTCGCGGGCGTGGGGTTTCCCTGCGCCGTCACGCGCGTGCAGACAAAAGACACTCCTCGTGGTCTAAAACACCAATATTATGCGTATATCATGCGGAGGTTTTCAGTGCAATAACAACGATTTTGCAACTTTTTGCTTATTAGCCTAAATAGCAAAATAAGCGAGTCGAAATCGTAGTGAAATGAGGGCTTTTGTCCATATTTATCCAGACTGTCTTTGAAGCATCTCTGCCTCCTCCCCATCAATCCCTCTCATGCAGTAGCCGTGACACACTTACATTCACAATGGGGGAATGGAATCAAATAAATGCATGTGTGCTGCGGTGCATCTTTGTCTTCAATAAACTGCCACACTAAGCCCAATGTTAGCAAAAAGGTTAGTTTAATTGTGCATTAAAGTCAGTAAAAATCAATTATTTTGAATTGCATAATAAAACAGTTTAAACTCATAATCATAAAATGAATGAAATAAGAAATCAGTGATTAAGACCATCAATTTAACTAGGCTATAGATGCAATTATGCACATTTAGAAATAAATATACTTGATGTGAGAAGTTATATATAAAATAATGTTTTATATATCAAACCACAGACAAAGGAAAAAATCTCTCTACTTTAGTAAAATCGTCTAATACACTAATTTGCTACAAACCATTTATCGAAGTTGGCAATAATAATAATCAATTCTTTATAATCAACGTGAGCTATATTCATTAAAAAACAAAATATTAAAGACTGAAAAAAGTAATAAATCCAAACATAATTTAAAGGCTGTACAGATTGTAGATCTCGTAGAGCTTTAGGAAATATTCAATAGAGAAGATTCAGTCATATAATGACAAGCTACATAAAGAAGACCGGACGAAGCGTTTCTGTCCATTCATCAGCGTCTCGACAGGTCTCCACCTGCGCAAACAGGAGAAGGAGATTCATTAGCAGCTTTTGGAAATATTTTATCATGCATTCTTGATTCTGAAAGTTGACTGTAATGAGCTTGTACACAAGAAAATATCATTAAACATGCATTTGGTCTCAGACACGCTGCAAAAAGCAATGTTCTTCCTTCGTTTCCGTATTATTTTATTGATGCATTCATTTGAGATGCACAATATAAGACGATTAATAACTTCAAAACTTCCTGTTAGTTTATTTTCTGATGGCAGATTTCTTGTTTGCACAAACTCACTTGATTTTCAGATTTTGCATCAGTAAATGGATGTTTAGATCATGGTACAAAATGCTGACAATGCATCATCATCATCATCATATATTTAATCAATGCAACCGCAAAGAGTCGTTCAAACAAACAAGTATTGGGCTGCCTACAAAAACTTCTTGCTAAATTCAGAATAATGATGTGCATTAAAGTGTTAAAATGGGCATGATGGTTTCATATCTCTCTCTTTTTCACATCTCAACAAAGACAGGAAGCTTTTAGCGCTAATGCAACACAATAAAGAGAAAAGGAAGCCAGTTGATGCTTTGTGTGTATTGTCATTCTTGCGGTGGATTATGGGAAATGCCGTGGTCTAGTAAACGGTCTAAATAAGTGTTCTAGGAAGCTTTATAGCAACAAATGCATTCAAACTCAATTGAAAAACATTCATAATGACAATTTAATTGAAAAATATTCAGTTTGCTTGATTTTTTTAATCGCCACACCCTCGAAGAAACTCGGCTCGTCTCATAAAAGTCATTCTGACATGCCTTGAAAGCATAAGTCAGGCGATCTCCTCGGCACAAATGATGGTGACCCCTCGCTCTAAGTGAAGTCCCGCAGATTCAATTAGCTAATGAGATCAATCGCATTGATGAATGACTAAACACTGACGAGGACAAGCCTAATGAGATCAGGCATGCTGGAGACGCAGCGTACATTACAATCAGGCTCGTTATACATCACAACATGATGCTTCGCTTATGAATTGTGGAAATGCCACATGCCCTTCAGAGCTGACTGTTAAAAACTAAGAATCGTTTATGGATGTCAATGTGAATAAAGTTCATGATAAATGTCTGTTAAAATTGTTTTTTGTTTAGGATCTACTTCTCATGATTAACGAGTTGCTTATTAGGATGCATTGGCTGATTATTAGTACTTATATTAATGCATGACCATATTCTACATCCCTTAATTTAATCCAATACCTAAACTTAACAACTACCTTACTAACTACTAATAATTAAAAATATTATTATTTAAAGTCCCCCTGTGGTGTAAATCCAGCGTTTAATGTTGTTTATGTGGTGTTTTTAATACGCTTAACCATGTGTGCGTTGATAAGTGGACAGCATTGCTGAGTATTTCCTCCTTAAAACTGCAGTGAACCAAAGACAGTCTCAAAAACACGCTTTGGTGTTTCTGACGTCACAAACCACCTTGGAACCAATCAGGTCAACGGGTGATCGTCAGCCAGTGGATCTCTGAGGGAGTGAGTGGGGGCGGAGCTCATTTGCATATTCATAGAAACACACATACTCAATGAGGCAAGGGTGTCGAGTTAGAGTCAAGATATGGAAAAACGCTTAAATATGTAATTTTGGTGAGTTTTAACGGATAAAATGGTCGACTACAGGGGGACTTTAACAGTGTTGATCGCCATCATGGAAAACTAAACATGGGAGTGACAGAGTTTTTGTTTGTCCTCTCTAACAGCGCCAGTCTCTCTGAACCGAGGATGCCCCCGGGCTTCACCCACCCTGGCAGCTGGTGCACTCGCAGCTGTGGATGACGGGCAGAACGACGGGCTCCACGTCTCCGCTGGCGCACTGAAGGCTGAGGAACCGCACCGGGGTCTGCGGGTCGAGCCTGTAACTACAGCAGTCGCAGAACGCCTGCAGGTACGGCTCCTGAAACAGAGAGAGTGTGTGTTACGTCTCAGTTTGTGTCTACGCCCTAAACGCATTTACTCTTTTCGTGAAGATAAAAGTAGAGACTTTTTCGTCATACAATTCCGGTTGTTCTCTGTCACTGTACACTGACCTGTCAATCATCGTGTCACTGTACACTGACCTGTCAATCATCCTGTCACTGTACACTGACCTGTCAATCATATTGAATATATAAAATCCTCCACATTTCATTTCCTACAGTATCGGAGAGAAATGTTGATCTGCAGTCGTCTCCTCATATTAATGCATAATGATGAGCTAATGGCCAAACGAACCTTTATAAAAGCACACACTGTTATAGAGTGCCGAAGTGATGACGTCACTTTGTAGGACGACTCGGAAGCTAGCAGCGCATGGGTTCCCTCGGTCGAAAAGCAATGTATTTTCCCCATAGACTTTTGGAAAATCGCAAAAAATAAGATCTGTGTTCAACAAAGAGTTGTGTGACCCTTACACGTTTTGTCTAGCAAGATCATCTTTACAAGTTAATCCAAAATGTATACATTTTGAAGCCTATATGAAGAGTTTAAAAAACACAATCAGACACAATAAAGTTTAGCAGGTTATAACTGTGTGTTCTATGTCATAGATCAAAACGTAAAAATATTTAGAGGTTTTGTTCAGCACAGACCTTATTTCAGGCGATTTAGCAAAAACCCATTCAAAAATCCCATAGGCTTTAGAGCGAGGGAATCGTAATGCTAAAATGCTAACTCACTTCCGCGTTTTGGCCTACAGAGTGACGTCGTAACTTCGCACTCTATATGGACAAATCGCGTCCTGGATTGATTTGATACGGAAAGCATCGTTTTACATTTAAATAAGAGAAAAAAAATCTTTGTAATTTTCTTTGGTGAGCCAAATATCTTGAAACTTGCATTTTCCAAGCATGAAATTTCAGCGGTTTCAGCCTATTTTTGCATTGTTTCACGGTGTGTATGTGAAATTTTAAGTACCATCGTAGTACTTTTGTGGCAACGTCCAACACGGCGGGAAACACTTGACTTAACCATGGGACTTAACGTGTAAATGCGCGAAACTACTGTAAATCAAGCAAGCTTGTGTGCATAGGCCACGAAATAACTCATCAGCGGACCGGAGAGAATAACATGGATTTTTTTTTTCAAAAAAACCTTCAAATTCAAGCACTTTCAAGGACCTGTATCTTTGCATGTTTATTTTCAAGAACTTTCCAGGGCCTTGAAAAAATAAAATCAGATTCACAAACTTTCAAGGATTTCAAGGACCCGTGGGAACCCTGATATAAAATCCTCCACATTCCAGTATCAGAGAGAAATGTTGATCTGCAGTCGTCTCCTCATATTAATGCATAATGATTAACCTTTATAAAAGCACACATGAAATACTCGAATAACATTAAATAAACATTTTTTTTATCAGACTAAACTTTGATTAGTCACTCAAACCTTTATCTAAACCTCTCACCGTCGGTTGCACCATGTTTTTTAACACTTTTTATGTTTGTAGTTCCTCCTCCAGAGCGCAGTGGATTGTGGGTAATATTAGCCGGATCCGCGATCATCTAGAGACTTCTGGCACACTCTTTTCAGCATACTCTTATTTCAATCTCACACACTGTTCAGGATGGATCGTGTGGACATTGAGATGCAGGGAGAGATTTTTTATTTTTTTTTTAAATTACATTACTTTATCAATTCATAACAAAAAGACCACCACAAAATATCAAAACACGTCTCTTCCACCACTGAAGAAATAGCGCCATTGTAACACCACTGCTGTACAAACGTTTGACCATCATCCATAGCTCTATTATAACTCTAGACTTTACACAAGCTTTAAAAATCCTGATCATGTGTATTCTCAATTGCATTTCTCCTTGTAAGTATTGCAAGTTTTGCTTGGCCTGCTAAAAACTACCATTGTACCTTTTGATTCTGACTATAGCCAGATCCCAAAATAAAATAGAGAGAGAGCATATGAGAGGCCAGGACAGACGAGCCAAACACACGGATAACCATCCAAAACATCTTCACGCTACATTTGCTCAAACGCCAATGGCCTGCTCTCTCTGATGGAGCGAAATCCTGGGATCATTTAGAGCGTTTCGTCTCTAGAGATAGAGAGATAGAGAGAGAGAGGGGGAGAGAAGAGAGAAAGAGAGAGAGAGAGAGAGAGAGAGAGAGAACACGAGACGCAAAAGAAGAGGGCAGATGTGAGAAACAGAAAGAGGTGTGAGTTTTTGGCGTTAAAGCTGCAGTTGCAGACTGGTTTCCATGGCAACCGGACAGAAGTTTCCATTTCAAACACATTTTAAAATAGTTGCAGCAACTGATGAAACATTTAAATCAAGAACAAAGAACACAGGCCTGATAATAATGGTGCTTCAGTACTGTGATGATGATCATAAATCCACTCTATGATGGTATCAGAAATAACTGATCAACATGAGGTTTATCCATTACTAACATCTATCTTAAATTTGAAATCCTTTAATAAATGATTTTATTTATTTATAGATTTTTAGTTATGCATCTTTTCGACGTTACAACATAATATTTTAAAGGCTCATTTCTCTTGTCTTGTACAGCTTTTATATATATATACAGTATATATATATATATATATATATATACTGTATATACAACATCAGATTTAATTTATTATATTGTTTCACTAGTGTGTGCAGGACTCTATAGTTCATTTATGTAAGTGAGGAGAGCAAAATAAAGTAAACTGTGACATATTACACCCAAATATTCTTCACTATCAATAAAAATTATACAAATTTGGGATCAAAAAGGATGTTCTGCTGAAGTGTGTTTCTGTAAACTGGTTGAGCTAAACTGGTATTATCTAATTGTGTAGTTCAATTTAACAGCTGACAGATATTCAACATAATTCATGTGTGAGAGTCCAACAGAAGGACAGACAAAACCAGTCAAATATCCACTGATCTGAAAACTCTGAGATATATATATATATAGATATATAGAAATTGACCAAACATTATATATTATATATGTGTGTATTATATTATATATATGTGTATTATATATAATACACATAAGTAAGTATAAATCCTCAGATTGACGTGGTTCATGCAGAACTGAATCTCGACACACACCTCCAGAATGACATCGGTCCGGGATAAACAGCGCCCCCTGCAGAAGCTGACCTCCACGTTGTCCCGGCGACAGTCGCCCTTGGTGATGTTCCTGACCTCAGTGTGACGACGGCACTCGGCAACAGGATCCTCTGGAGACCCGAAAGTGATGTTCATGGGAGAAAATGGGACAGGAGAGAGAGAGAGAGAGAGAGAGAGAGCAGGGGATTAATGGAAGCACATACAGTACAGAATCAAATCAGAACATAATTGTGTGTTGATTTAATGAAGGATATCTGGAAAAAAAAATCGAAAGAAGATCGCTGCTTTTTAGATCCATGTTACCATTAAAACTTCCTTTTTAAAATCAACATGCAATTGAAATCCACATGTTTTCTTTCTTAGAGAGTCTTCTGATTGTGCACAATTCATCTGTGCATGTTTTTATGAGACAAAATATTTGGTTTGGTAATATTTCATCTACCTGCTTCAGCAATGGTTAAAAACTTTAAATACATTTTTAATATCCGGTTTCCCTCAGAAATATTGTGTGTTACAGGGTCGAATAGTATTTCATGTTGACTTTACATGTACACAGTGCTAAAATGTCCTTAAAATCCATGAACTGCTTAATACACAAAATATGTAAAAGAATAAATGAAGAGTTCAGATGCAAAAGCCTCTAAATGCCATTTGAAATTTTCTTCTTTAATGATGATTTTTATCAAACTTGTATATTTAAGTTCAGTGATTTCACTTAAATGGCAATGAAGATTACCTATTAATTGTTATTTAAGTGAAATTACTGAACTTAAATATACAAGTTTGATAAAAATCATCATTAAAGAAAAAAAATTTCAAATGGCATTTAGAGGCTTTTGCATCTGAACTCTTCAAATATAGTTTGAATAGGAAAACAGACAATTTTAAAAATGCAAATAAATACATTGTTAATTGCATGTTAGTTGGCATGTTAACTAATGTGAACAAATTAGCCCTTATTAATAGTTAGTTATTATCAGATACATCCCCAAATAAGAGATTCCTGCATACAGTATATGCTAATAATGTTTGCCCTTCTGACTAACTATATGATTATTAGTTGCATCAGTTTCTCCCACTGATTTAGAAGATTCTCTCCTGCATTTAATTCCCAAAACTTTGAGAGCTTTCACAAGTCAGCATTTTTATTTCGCATAAATCCGAGCGTCCTGCAGTCTCTTGAATGCAGTTCTTCGGCTGTAGTTTGCCTCAAACTCGGAGTGCCAAAAGCTCAGTCTGCGTAATGATGTGTACTACTACATCAATAGTGTGTGGCACAAGGGCTGCGAGAACTGCTGACAAATATCAGCTCACTCTCTCCCTATTAGTGGTGTGTTTGGCGACTCTCACCTGGATACTGTCTCCGGCACACAGGGCAACAGTCCTCCGCTTCCAGCACCTTCACTTCACCCTGAACCACAGAGAGAGATGATGTGAAGGACAGCGGCGGCGCCTCAGAATAGCTCACGTACAAACTAATGATCTATGATCAACGGCAGCGGATCGATCAAAACTGACTTTAGCTGGACAATAACCTTATCCTAGAGCTGCTGTAAAGACAAACACTCTGTTACTTTAATTTCGTATTATCACTGTAAAGCTGCTTTGAAACAATCTATTGAGTTAAAAAGCGCTGTATAAATGACGGAGACTCGGACGAATGCTGAGCGACTCCCAGAGGTGCTCGTACACATTTACAGCCACAGTAAAACGGAAAAAAAAATCAAAAAATCTTTTATAAAATAAAGATTTTGTTTGTCTTGTTATTTACATATATACACTCCTGGGCAAATAAGAATATCAAAAAAGCATGTGCAATATATGGGTGACCATATCGATATCGGCAGATATATGTTCATTTATAATGTTATTTATTAAAATGTGTCCGATATATTAAAGCTGATAAATAATGTCTTCAGCTGAGACACTTCAGATGCACACTGGTCAAAATCTAATACATTATATCAGAGATTATCTCAATAAATGCTTTAAAAAAGTATCGTTTGTTGTTGTTGGTTCATGAAAGCTTATTGTAAAGTGTTAGTTATTTGTTATTATCAGCCACATCGCCAAGTGACAAATAATTCTTTAATTTAATACAATTGGCAAAATAATTATTTAATCTAAATTAATTATGATTTTTTTTTTCAGCATTGTTTTTTTGCAGCTGCTAAATCTTTGTAGTGTATATGTGTAAGAGTTTCCACAGTCAGCGATGTTAAATCCGGACTCTTTGAAAACTGTTTTTATATCTGGTTTACTATGAAAGTAAGTGTTTATTTCCGTCCATGATTATAATAGTAGTTTGCAGTGTTGTAGTCGAGACCACCTCGCTCGAGTCCGAGTCGACACCGAGACCAGAGACGGTCGAGTCCGAGTCGACACCGAGACCAGAGACGGTCGAGTCCGAGTCGAGACTGAGACCAGTCAGGGTTGATTACCTAATTTACTTTTATTTACTTAGAGAAATCCTTTTTTTTTTTTTTTTTACTGAATTTACTTAGAGTTTAAAAAATATGATCAGTTTAGGGTAAAAAGGCCACATAGTAGGTGGTGTTAAAAGTAATTTTATTACAATTTGTCATGCGCAGTTGCGCACTATAAAATCACCAATCACTGGGCGTGTCAATCAATTTTTTTAATTTTTTTTTATTTAACCTTTATTTAACCAGGTTTGTCTCATTGAGATATAACATCTCTTTTTCAAGAATTTAAAGAAATATTTTATTAACATACATTAATAATCATGAAAAATATTTTTAATTGAACTCGAGTGACTCGGGAATAATTCCGAGTCCTAAAAAAAAAAAAATGTTCGAGTACGAGTCAATTCCGAGTCCAAATGGACACGAGTCCATGACAAGACCAAGACCATTAAAATATGGTCTCGAGACCGAGTCCGAGACGAGTCCGAGTCTCGAGTACTACAACACTGGTAGTTTGGAGTGAACAGGAACAATCCCACGGTGAGGAGTGACATTTACTCGAGCCGGCAGCAAAAATGCAGATTGTGTAATTTAATTTTGCACTAGATGAAGAAGAAACAAATGGTGTAGGCAGTATTTTTAGTGTTTGTCTGGGGCCGGGTTTAGGGATGCTGAGGTTCGGAGACGTCCCGGCCGTCACTCCAGAACAATCTGGGACTCGATCTCGGACCGGAGCGGTTGCCTGGACAACGGGTCAGTCTATTTCCAGCGTGTCTAACTGGCTCATTTCTGATGCAAGGCTATTCACTGCTTCACTGGCCGACACACACACACACACGAGTGAAACCAAACCGTGAGAATGCATGAGCAGATTTAAGACAAAACTAGGAATATATATGAAACGATATCAGTTGAACTGTCAGAAACAACGAGTTTGTGTGTGTGTGTGTGTGTGTGTAGTGAAGGCGAATGTCCGATCTCTCACCTCAGAGCACTGCAGTGGAGGACAGTTTGATTGACAGTGTTTCTGGCCATTGATACAGCGACATGACTGACAGCCGTCAACCCACTCCAGCCCCGGCTGTGACACACAACACACAATGCAGGATTCAGATTTACAGACACTTCACTACATATATACACAGTCCCTGACAAAAGTTTGGAAACCTGACAATGCTGCATTTATTTGATCAAAAATAAGGTAAAACACTGAAATATTATTAGTATTTAAATCATCAGTTTTCTATGTGAATATACAGTAAAATGTAATTTATTCCTGTGATGTTCAACATCATTACTCCGGTCTTCAGTGTCACATGATCCTCCAGAAATCATTTGCTGCATAACATATTTGTGGAAATAATACCATTCAAACATTTGTGGTAAGATTTAACCAAAAAAGAGAGAGATTAATACCTTTATTCATCAGCGATGCATTAAATGGATCAAAAAAATGATTCTATATCAGATAAATGCTGTTCTTTTGAACTTTCTATTCATCAAAGAATCCTGTAAAATATAATGTATCACAGCTTCCACAGAAATATGAACAGTTCTCAACACTGATAATAATAATCATAACTGTTTCTTGATCATCAGATCCTCATATTAGAGTGATTTCTGGAGGATCATGTGACTCTGAAGACTGGAGTAATGATGATAAATTCAAGAATAAATGACACTTTACTGTATATTCACATAGAAAGAGTTATTCTAAAGTGTATTTTTACTGTATTTTTAATCAAATAAATGCAACATCAGTGAGCAGAAGAGACTTTGTTTATGTATCTAATTATTAGCACAATTTATTATAAAAGTGTATTGTTAATTTCTTAAGTTGTCATAAATGTTCCTTTAGAATAACTCATGAATTCATGTTTTCTTTAGAATACGGCCACTAATGGACCAGGAACATAATTGATCTACTGTTCATGTATTACTGTGTGTGTGTGTGTATGCAGTTTTTCTGTTTTGTGGTGAAGGCGTTTTAGCAGCCACAGGAAGTGACATCATCAGTCTCGTCCACAAATCACTCTTCTTTAAGAAACTTTTACCACTGTAGCTGAATTAGACAGCCTCATCAGTTATTCATTATTGATGATGATGGCAATTATCTTTTCTCTTGAAATGCCCTGAGCAATTATCCATCAGAGTTATTAATGATGTTCCTGAGGAGAAATAAACAAAGTGAGCAGCAATTACAGGATAAAGGGCAGCAGTGTTGGCGAGTGATTGAGGGCTTTCCGGCCGTTTCATCCAACTATCGGTTCCCGGAGTTTGAGTGTTCGCACCGCAGGAACTGGGAACAATGGGAACCATTTCAGCTCCAGGAACTCCTTCTGTAGGAACTGATACCCTCCTCCTTCAGAGCTAGAGGAACCACAGTGACGGTAGAGTTCGCTGATTGGCCGAACGCACGCGAAACATCAGCATCCGCCATTTTAAAAAACCCACGTAAATACACAGATCCACTGAACACACAACAAGACATTTTAAAAAGCCGTGTAAACACACAGATTATAGACTATATAATTACTCCAGGAACTAACTCTACACACATGTAGAGCAGAGATAGATGAAGCTCTTAATCTTAAACTCACACACAGCTTTGACGAGACCGAGAGAAACAGATCGTACACTAACGAACAGGAGAATGCGAATTCTCATCGCCGTCAAAATAAAAGTCCCAACAGCAAGCGTGTCTCAGGTCACTTCAGAGTTCCTGCCGGCGCTCGAACGACACGAGGAGAACGTTCCTAGAGGAACCGTCAAACACCCCTAGGCCAGATCCTAGAGCTACCGGTGTGTTTGCGAAGGCCCTGGTGTGTAATGCTACAGTACCTCTCGAATCGTCCCGTCGTCTTCTTCACACGGACAGAGCGCTGGAATCACACAGCGGCCGTCCAGGCTCCGGTACCGGCCCTCCTCACACACACACCCCTCCGAGGCCCCGGCGCCGGTGCAGTTGAGCGGCTCCGGCCTGTAGAGGTCCACACACCCCCTCTCACACACTCGCTCGGACCCGGACACACTCCAGAGCCAGCGCTCGCCCTCAGGACACTCTGTGGAGCAGGAGTTAGTGATCCCATCCAGTTACAGCCACATCACAACACTTCATCAATAAATTATAATGAATAAATAAATTAGTATTTTTATTATTATATTAAAAACAAACATATGGATGAATATGTAAATAAAATTAAATAAATAATGAATATGAATAAATATAAATAAATATATATATATACAAATATATATATAAATAAATAAATTATTAAATAAATAATGAATATTATTATTAAAAAAAAAATATATATATATATATATATATATATACACATCCTTTATATATATAATATATATATATATATATAAATTTAATTTGTGTATATATCCATATATATTTATATATATGACAAATATATATATATATATATATATATATATATATATATATATCAAATAAATATATTATTAATATTAAAAAAAACATAAATAACATTATTATTATTATTATAAAGCCTGCCAGCTGACGCTAGTATCTGATTGAAACATTACAGGGAAAGAGAATGTCCCGCTGACACTGCACAGTGTGTTTCTCACCACATTCGGGGCCCCTGCAGACTCGCTGTGTGTGTGACGGGCCCTCACACTCCTGTCCTCTGTACTGGTGCTGTCGGCGTACGGTCCGGCTGGAGAACTGATGTCCAGAACCGCAGGACGAGGAACAAGAGCTCCACGAGGACCACACGCTCCACTCACAGTCCACTGACACACACACACACACACACATTCAGTCATTTAACAGATGTCTTTGTCCAAAGCGACTTACAAATGCTTTGGTGTTCTAGTTGGTTGCTAGGGTATTTTAGGTGGTTGCAATAGCGTTTCTATGAAGTTGCTAGGGCAATCAGGGTGGTTGCTATGGTATTTTAGGTGGTTGCTATGGTGTTACTAGGTGGTTGAAACTTATGTCTCTTTTAAAATTCCTCTGAAGATTTAGTCAAAAGTTGTTATACAGTAAGAATATGAAGATAAACAAATAATGTGTATGAGGTCATCAGATGACTCACCGTCACATGACTCGTTAGTGCAGATAAAGAGTCCGCCGTCACAAACACTGTAGTCAAACACACAAGACGAATCAGAGGTAAAAATACACACTTTTCATGCTTGATGTTCAGAAAACTGCCCAAGACAGAAAGAAACCTGTCGAGAACATCTCCATCATATTTCATTCTTTATTTTATTTAGCAGAAATAAAAAAACAGAATTTAGAGAATTTAAAAAAACACACAGGGCCTAAAACTAGCATTTTGCCACACTTGCTATTGGCCGGTGAAGAAAAAGTAATGGCCAGAAATATTTATAATGTTATAATTAAATTAAACTGTTATTTTGGGAAAAAAAAAAAAAAACTAAAAGTACCAACACCAACATTTCAGATACAAGTGAAAATTCACAATTCTCTATTCTAATTTCGATACATAGCAAAAACTACTAGCCTTCCTAATATACCGTACACTTATTAGGCTACTGTCACTTTAAGAGCTGCACGGATTCGATATTCTGTTACACGTGCATTTACTTGCTCGACTGTTTCTGTTCACTTAAGGCAAAGCTGACTATGCTCACTAGGATACTCGTTATTTTTAATGCTGAATATGTCCGCTCAAGTGATTATGAAAACCCCAAATTCAAAATTAGAATATTGTGGAAAGGTTTTCATATCTGTAAGGCGTAATCATCAAAATCACAACAAATAAAGGCTTGAAATATCTCACTTTGCATGTAATGAGTCTATATAATATATTAGTTTCAGCTTTTAAGTTGAATTACTGAAATAAATGAACTTTTGTACCCTATTCTAATTTTTCGAGTTTCACCTCTACTTTGCTAGAATTCATAATTTATTTTTGTTTGTTTTTTTCACTCTTCTGTGTGTCGAATTGATTTCTTCCCTTGTATAAGATACTGTTTTTGCAATAAAAAAAAATACATTTTTTTTTTTTAAACAGTACCGGCCACCTGGCGAGCAAAACACTTATTTTTACTCAAAGCTGGTGTTCATTTTAGGCCCTGTTAACACATGTCTTTTGAATGAAACTGAGCATTTACTTCAAATGATGTCTGTAATTTTGTGAGGGCATCAGATTCCTTCAGCCCCGTCAGAGTGACCTTCCTAAACATCTTGATATTGTATATGTCCACAGAGAGGATGTGAGCTTCACTTCTCGACACCGAGACACGCTTATAAAAGCGTCAGTGAGTTCCTGAGTTATTGATTCTCCATCCAAAAACCACAGCTGCTCTTTCTCAAACACTCACACACACACACACACACACACACACACACTCGCTGCGAGAGGAAGAGGGCTGATATAAACGCTTTGATGAGTACCATGAGTTGCACAGGTTTGGGACGACGGCTCCGGCGGGGACCTCCGGCTCCTGGGGGTCAAGGGTGACGTTGGGAGACGCCGACAGGAGCGAGAGGACGGAGCAAGGACACTGGGATTGAGGAACGCAGCTTCCGTTGAGCATCACCTGCAGACGGATTACACGAGTCAGTGCTCGAGGGACTCCCACAGCCATCGGTGTCCAAACCCCACAAACACAGCGGCGGCAGGAGCGGATGCTTAACTCAGACGGCTTTACTGCACAACACAACTAGACTATCCATTATCAGAAGCAAGCAGTGCGGAAGCTGACACTAGGATGCTAGGGAGGTGTCGGTGGTTGCTAGGGTGTTGCTATGGAGGCCTAGGCAGCTGCTATGGGGTTGCTAGGGTGTTCTGAGAATCTGCAAGGATGTTGCTATGGGGTTGCTAGGGTGTTCTGAAAATCTGCAAGGATGTTGCTATGGGGTTGCTAAGGTGTTTTGGGAATCTGCAAGGATGTTGCTATGGGGTTGCTAGGGTGTTCTGAGAATCTGCAAGGATGTTGCTATGGGGTTGCTAAGGTGTTTTGGGAATCTGCAAGGATGTTGCTATGGGGTTGCTAGGGTGTTCTGATAATCTGCAAGGATGTTGCTATGGGGTTGCTAGGGTGTTCTGAGAATCTGCAAGGATGTTGCTATTGGGTTGCTAGGGTGTTCTGAGAATCTGCAAGGATGTTGCTATGGGGTTGCTAGGGTGTTCTGATAATCTGCAAGGATGTTGCTATTGGGTTGCTAGGGTGTTCTGAGAATCTGCACGGATGTTGCTATGGGGTTGCTAGGGTGTTCTGATAATCTGCAAGGATGTTGCTATGGGGTTGCTAGGGTGTTCTGATAATCTGCAAGGATGTTGCTATTGGGTTGCTAGGGTGTTCTGATAATCTGCAAGGATGCTGCTATTGGGTTGCTAGGGTGTTCTGAAAATCTGCAAGGATGTTGCTATGGGGTTGCTAGGGTGTTCTGATAATCTGCAAGGATGTTGCTATTGGGTTGCTAGGGTGTTCTGAGAATCTGCAAGGATGTTGCTATTGGGTTGCTAGGGTGTTCTGATAATCTGCAAGGATGTTGCTATTGGGTTGCTAGGGTGTTCTGAGAATCTGCAAGGATGTTGCTATGGGGTTGCTAGGGTGTTCTGAGAATCTGCAAGGATGTTGCTATTGGGTTGCTAGGTTGTTCTGATAATCTGCAAGGATGTTGCTATGGGGTTGCTAGGGTGTTCTGATAATCTGCAAGGATGTTGCTATTGGGTTGCTAGGGTGTTCTGAAAATCTGCAAGGATGTTGCTATTGGGTTGCTAGGGTGTTCTGAGAATCTGCAAGGATGTTGCTATGGGGTTGCTAGGGTGTTCTGAAAATCTGCAAGGATGTTGCTATTGGGTTGCTAGGGTGTTCTGAGAATCTGCAAGGATGTTGCTATTGGGTTGCTAGGGTGTTCTGAGAATCTGCAAGGATGTTGCTATTGGGTTGCTAGGGTGTTCTGAGAATCTGCAAGGATGTTGCTATGGGGTTGCTAGGTTGTTCTGAGAATCTGCAAGGATGTTGCTATTGGGTTGCTAGGTTGTTCTGAGAATCTGCAAGGATGTTACTATGGGGTTGCTAGGGTGTTAGGAAATTGCTATGGTGTTCTAGGAAGCTGTTAGAACATCGCTAGGGTGTTGCTAGGGAGTTCTAAGAAGCTGAAAGAATATTGGCATTGGGTTTCTAGGGTGTTCAAAGCTGCTACGATGTTGCATGGGGTTGTTAGGGTGTTAGGACATTGCTATGGTGTTCTAGGAAGCTGTAAGGGGGTTGCTAGGGTGTTGCTAGGTGGTCTACAGATGTTTTTTTCAGATCCCCAAGGCTTCTTTTGCCAATTTAATCTTCTGTGAGGTGAAATTCATGACTCTGATCTCCTGGAAAGGTCACATGATGTCTACGGGCGGGTCACTCACGGCTCTAGGCGGGCAACGGCACCCAGGACTGCAGGACACCGACACACACTCGTTCTCCGGCCACAGATCCTCACAGCTGTACGGACACGACCCGGCACATGTGCTGAACACCTGACCAGCGGGACAATCTGGCACACACAACACAAGCCGCAATCCCAATTAGCATGTCATTTAAATAATTAGATTGTTATTTGAGGGTTAACGGCTGCCTTTAATACAGTCGTCTAAACGCAAATGAGTTGCCGGGTCCCATGAGGGAAGAATCTGCTGCTGGTTTAACAGAGTAAGTTGGTTAACAGAAGTAATCAAGAACACACTCTTCATCCTCTCGCGAGTCCATCTTATCATCTAAAAACACAACGAATGAACACGGCCGTCACACGCCGCCTCGTTCACTTCTTACAGATTCTGCTCCAGTGCGTTAATGCAAATCAGTGCCCGTGTTCTCTTAATATTTTGTGTATGCTCGTCGTCGACTCAAATTAGCATAAAAGTGCACACAAGAGAACCACTCGGAGCTGTAATGCAGCTAAAAGACGGATAAACAAAATTATGGTTCTCCATAGAAACATTAAGCCATAAATGTGACACGAACATTGATTATGATGCCTGCATAAAAATGGTCAAAGACTGCGACTATATTTCACCTCAATATGAACAATTATATATTATGGAATGCATACAAGCATCCTATAAACATGCAACAGTCAGAGTAATATTTTATATTAAGTCAATTATGTCACTTAGGATTTTTTATTTTTTCCATTTTAAGGACAATTAAGCCCATTTATCCCAATTTTTATTGTTAATTTTAATTTGTGTACTGAAACTTCAACTCATTCAATTCAATTTTCTATGAGAAATTATTTGCATCACATTCATATGAATTTGGGAGGTAAATATGAAGTAAACTTCATTGTCTTTATGCCAAATATACTTTCTTATTTTATTCCTGTGATATTCTTGATTTTCCAAGATGTTTTTTTTTTTTTTTTCATGAGATTCATGCAGGCGAAGCAACACACACAGTGAGAGTTATGAGTGTGTGTTGTCAAGCTTTATGACATCATAATAAAGTGGTGTCACAGAACGCTTCACAGGTATTATATGAGTGTTTGAAGGGTTTTATAGGTGCCGTGCCGTATACGTGTTTGTCTTTCATTAAGTGTGTTTGACATTGTTCAGCTGTCGGACATCTACTTCATGTGTGTGTGTGTGTGTGTGTGTGTGTGGGCATGTTTAGCTATACTTTAGCTATACAACTGTCCCCACAAGGATAGTAATACTTGAGATTCCCTACTTGGTGAGGACTTTTTGCTCAGCAAAATTAATTAATAAACATAATAAAATGTTTTTTGTTTGTTTTGTTTATGTAAAAATGCAGTTTAGTGTTTTGGGCTGTGTGTGTGTGTGTGTGTATAGCTGTACCAGGCAGGCAGTTGTTAGTGTTGCACGCGGTGTGTTGTTCGAGGGGTCGGGAGCAGGTCGGACCCCCTGGTTCTGGTTCCTGAAAGACGGTCTTCCTGCGCAGTGACACTCCTCCGCCACAGGAGGCGCTGCAGTCGCTCCAGGACGACCACTCGCTCAACACACAACCGGCTAACAACACACACAGAATAATTCACGTTAACCTCAAAAACATTAAAAAACTCATTTGCATATTGATAGAACCACGCATACTAAATGAGACAAGGGTGTCGAGTTACATTCAAGATATTTTAAGGCATGAAGAAGGAAAAAACATTTAAATATGTCTTTCTGGTGATTAAAGATGAGCTTTAAGGGATACAAGGATTAACAAGGATACGGTGGTGATGGCGCAGTGGGTAAGACACATGCCTTTGGTGTGAGAGACTCGGGTTCGAATCCACTGTGAGACACAGTGGATTGTGTGCGACAAGGCGTGCGACCTCTGACCTCATATATAGCTATTGTAAGTCGCTTTGAATAAAAGCGTCAGCTAAATGAAGACATGTAAATGTAAACTACAGAGAGACTTTAACCAAATGTGTGAGTTTAACCCTGTGTAGATCCATAATTAGCATGTGTGTGAGTGGCAGTGGGGTCACCTGGACAGGGCGCCCGAGAGCAGATTTCCCTCTGAAGGGTCTCAGTGCACGCCGGTCCTCCAGGTGTGTGTGTGCAGGTCCGTCGGCGTGTCCTCTGCCCCGTCCCACACGAGACCGAACACACACTCCACGATCCCCACGGGCCGTAGAACGGACACACCCGGTCAGAACACGCCAGAGAGCCGTTGACACACACACTGCAGCACAGAGAGAGAGAGAGAGAGAGAGAGATTGGCATTGGTGTATTTATGGAGATATGCAAGAGCTTGTTATAAGTGTTAGGGATGGGCAACGATTAATCGCATCCAAAATAAAAGTTTGTGTTTACATAATATATATGTTTGTGTAGCGTGTATAAATACCCACACATGCATGTATATATTTGAGAAAAATGTGTTATTAATATATCACATATTTATATATAATATTAATTGTGAATAAATATATATAAAATATATACATGCACATGTGGGTATTTATATATACAAATTAATTATACACACTACACAAACATATATTATGTAAACACAAACTTTTATTTTGGATGCAATTAATCGTTGCCCATCCCTAGTGTCCTCATCCTTCCCTCGCGGTTTGTGTCAAAAAATGACACTAAACCCTAAAGTTATACTTATTTTACTTGTATTTTATTACATTATGATAATATTTTGTCTATTTCTTAATGCCGATTGTTTTGAGATTTTTGTTTACCTTTAAATGACTAGATTTAATCAATTAATAATCAAAAAATGTGTAATTTTAGCATATTCCTCACATTCTTTCAACTTAAATAAAAAAATACTCAAATTTTATGCTTAACCCTTTTAATTCAGCTCTAAATATCTCACATTGTGTGTCTTTGCTGATCCTCTTGTGGAAAATAATAGTAACAGATGATATTTGATGACTCTAGATGGGCTTATATCTCTATATGGAGTAAATGAGCTGTCCCGCTGGGTCCTAAAGCCAGTTCGGTTCAGTGTGCAGTCAGATACGCATGTAGACGTTATTAAACTATAGTTTGGTGAAGTTGCGTCATAGAGTAGATGCGGTCCTCTGACCAGGTGTTGCAGCTGACGGTGATGTTGTCTCCGGGCCGGATCTCTAGCGTCCCGTTCTCCACTGGAGCCCCACAGCGACACTCGTCCACGCGCACACACACTCCGTCCTGCAACAGCCGGCCGTCTGCACACCGACACCCTGCGCACACCACACACACACTGAGGTCAGAGGTCAGAACATCTCCACTTAAAGGGGTCATCGGATGCAAAATGCACTTTATATGGCGTGTGTGGACACATGATAAAATACATTCACTCCTTTTTATATACAGCACTCAAAACAAAACACTCGATAATCGAGCCGTTTGGATTTTCTGAGCACTATTTTTATTTTTTTTTTAATTGCAGATTAACAAAACAGTAACACATACCAGGTAAGATTCAGTAAGACACATCTACAATACAGAAGGAGGAAAGGGGAAAAAAAAAAAAAAAAAAAAAAAAAAAAAAATTAGATTTTTTTGGGGGGGATTTTCTGAGCACTATGATGTCATATTGCTCGTGCTCCGCCCACAACTGCTGACGTTTAGCATATTTCCCAGCAACAATAATGTACAGTATGTGTAAAGTAATGACCGTGTAAACACACTGCATTAAACCAAACAGAAGCATCATATGACCCTTTAAATGACTAAATGTAAATGTGTACCTGGATGACAGGAGCCCTGCAGACACTGGACGTGACCCCAAAGGTCAGCGCAGCTGCGGGGACACTGATTGGCACAGGAGGAGTCAAAGACACGCCCTCTGTCCTCACAATGCTCACCTGTGATTGGATGAAAACATCACATATGGCTTATATACAGGTTTTGATTGGTCTCTTCTGCTCACCAAGGCTGCGTTAATTTGATTAAAAATATAGAAAACCAGTAATACATAAGTGAAATATATTATTAAAATGTAAAATAACAGATTTATATTTGAATATATTTTAAAATGTAATATTATACCTCAAATTACCCAGAGTATCTATTATAAAAGAAAGTTGTGGCCCTGGATAGTTATTACAGCTTTATATATTTCTTATGCTATATATAAAAAAAGGAAATATATCATACAGTAGGATAAAAATAAAAATAGGATATAAATACGTTTTTTTAATTACTATTTAACAATTAACATTATTTATATTATCACTAATTATATATTAATTAAATAAAATAATTATAAATATATATATATATATAAATTAATTTAGAAATGTGTGTGTGTGTGTAAAAATCGTTTAAAAAATAAATGTATGTATATAGCACACATCCAGTATTATGAGCATCTAAATGAAGAGTGTGTGTGTGTGTGTGTGTGTGTGTGTGTGTACCAGGACAGAGGCCTGTGTTGCAGCTCTGAGACTGTGTCTGCAGGTTCCTGCAGTGCGGTCCGGGGTCAGAGGTCAGAGGTCGGCGCTCCCGCTGCCGGTATCCGCCACTGCAGGGGTCTTTACACACACTCCACGCGCTCCACACACTCCAGTGACACAGATCTGAGCAAACACACAGCAGACAGCAGCTCACCTCATGAATATTAATGAGGTCAAGACTGGACTGGCCATTTCACAGCAGTTTCATTTATTTATTTTTAAATATTATTATTCAGGTTTAACTTATTTTTCTTTCAGTTTTAGCTTTTTATTCATTTGAAGTTAGTCATTTTAAAGCGGCAATCCAAGATCCAGTGAGAAAGTGTTTGACAATCCTCTCTTATATCAGATGTGGACACCAGAGAAACTGCCATCAATGAACAAGTTAAAGATGGCTTTTCAATCCACAAATCATCCAGCATGGATGTAATGCAGTAACGCTGACTGTGACCATGGTATTGTGGCGGAAATAGTCAAATGTTTTTACATTATTCATCTCAGGGCTCGTACAACACTTTTCAAGGGCTTTTCCAGCACTTTTCCAGCTGTTTTAATGTACATTTTTAATGCGATGATTTGTAAAGCTAAAAGTTTAAAGATGTGGAAAAATGAAAACTTCATGGCAAACAAACACTTTTATTTAAAAAAAGAAATTGCCAATATGATCAGTAGATGGCGGCAGAGGAACACTTATTAGCAATATATATATATTCACATTACTGTTTTTCAATTCAAGCTCGGTGCTTTAATGTCAAATTCCCAAACGTGTAATATTATTATTATTAGTTACTGCACTTATTGATGCAAACCAATAGGAATTTATTTTACAATTAAAGGTGCCATCTGTAAAAATTGAGGTTAAAATATCCCAAAAATGAGCAACACGCATAAAAAGATTGAGAAGAAATAAGGTTGATGATGTCATTAAAAAACTGACAAGTAATAGTGCTGCCGAGATATTAACCTGAATTAGCATGCTAAATTACTAGCCCCGGCCCGGCAGGTGTCGTAATACCAGTTTCGACCATGGGAGGCGGTATGCGGGCGGGCAACGTTACCACCAGCCAAACTGCAGTACACGAGTAAGTCGCGCTCGCGCCAGCTTGTGTGTACTTGAACCTGACGTCAGTCGTGTGGAAAATACAGCCCACTACTACATTTCAGTTCAGGGAAGAGTTAAAAAAAAATGATTGGTCGATATTATGCATGAGGAATACATTTTGGTAAGTTGTAGCATACTGTATCTTTCAACAGTGTTCGTGTTCTTTTACCATTAGCTAGAGATGATCGGTTAATGTGCGCTAGGGATCTGTCGTGTAAAGCGCCAATACTGTATTTATTGTTTGAATTGCGTAATAAAATGAACAGAATCTGAGAGCTGACATCGGTCTCCGTGTCCTTTTCTGTGCATGACAAAAATGTGTGGCGTGAAAGTGTGTGAAAAGTGTTGTGAGAGTTGGCAGCTCTGAAAGACGCTAGATTGGTCCACATCAGGGAATTGCTGTCTGTCAAATTAATTCAAACTAATGATAAAAATGTAATATGAACAAATCGAATATCATAAAACTAGAAATAATAGCCTGGGCTTTAATTTTCCCATATCGTCGAAATGCACCGACTTGTCTATGAGACGGCCCTTATAATTTAGTATTGAGATGTTGTTCATTAAGTCTCTAATCTCTGAAAATCTCCAAATGCTCCACGTGAAACTGCGGTCTTCCAACCTTTTACTATCGCGTCAATTGATTTGATTAATATGCACGAGGGAGACAGAGCAACACAGCACTCGCCCATATTGTTTGAAGACATGAGAGAGCGCGTGGCCGTGGAGGTATTTCTGGAGGTATACTGCCCCCATCTGGTATGGAACATGTTGTATGATTTGATTTTAAATCCCATTTGGCACCTTTAAATTAACTTTATGATTAAAAATTAGTCCTGAATAAAAATAATTGTACTTTATTTCAGCTTATTTTCAATCAACAAAATGTTTTTTTTAACAGTTTAAGGGTACGTTTACACGTTATGCTTAAAACAGAGAAGTTTTTCCTCCATGTACAGATGACATCATCGTCAAAACGATTCACGCGTGAAAACGACTAAAAGCGCTGTATTCTGCCGCCTGGCCAGTAGATGGCAGTGGAACACTAACGACTGAACACTTTATACGCATGTGCATGACGTCATCGTCTTCAGAGATTCATGTTTTTGTTGTTTTTCAAAACTTTGTGTTTTCGGCACCAATACACAAACGGCCAAAACGCATAAAAAGTTGTACGTTTTTAGTTGCGTGTGAACAGCCCCTAAGTTAACGATAATTATGCTAATTAATATTCATGAGCCAAGCCAAGTCGTTGGACAGAAACATTTCCACCCAGTGCGAGTGAGCTGTGTTTATAGTGTTAGCTGAAAGTGCGGTTCAATGCTGCCCTTTAGCTCCTGCTTTAAAGCGGTCAGACGTCTGAGAGTACAATACAGGACCCGTTTGATTAAAGAAATAAAAAATAAAAACAGGAAGCGTTTGATGAAGTGTTGCTATGGCAACAGCGGGCGACCCACCGGTGCAAATGTCAGGCTGTGGACAGATCCTCTCTTCCTCGAGCGCCTCGCCACACTCGCTCTCTCTCCCACGGGCCGGACGCCCAGAGTCCACATCCAGACAGGCCCGGTACCGTCTCTGGAGCGACACCAGATCGGGGACAGCAGAGGATGCTGGGATACACGGAGAGCAAGAGGTCCATTCTGACCACTCGCTGACCATCACTGTGAAAGAGAGATTGTAGAAGAGTTATTAGATTCCAGACGATGTGATCTGGGAGTAAAATAAGGAGCAACAGACGGTTATAAATACAGGAGATTTACCTTCACATTCCTGTAAATCACACTGAAGAGAGCCGGCGTGGCAAAGACTGAAACACACACACATATAAAACACTGGATGTTTACATTCTCTGAATAAAAAGTGTGTTTGCAAGAATAAATCTCGCTATAACAGTGTGTTGCTATGCAGTTTCGACGGTGTTTTGTTTGATGGTTACTTTCTATCTAAATATATTATGAGAATTAAATATATAGTATGAAATATATGATAGGATATAAATAAAAAAAATAGACAGACAGGCAGACAAAGATAGATAGATAGATAGATAGATAGATAGATAGATAGATAGATAGATAGATAGATAGATAGATAGATAGATAGATAGATAGATAGATAGACAGACAGACAGACAGACAGACAGATAGACAGACAGAGAAATAGATAGATAGATAGATAGATAGATAGATAGATAGATAGATAGATAGATAGATAGATAGATAGATAGATAGATAGATAGATAGATAGATAGATAGATAGATAGATAGATAGATAGATAGATAGAGCACCATGTAGTGCAGCCGATGGTCACCAGCGCCCCCTGCTGGACAGTGATGGCCACAGGTTTGTCTGAGTCCTGATGGAGAAGCTGAACACATCCACACTGATCCTGAGGAACACACGACCCGTTCTGATGCAGGAGACCCTGAAGAACAGAGCACTCGCACATCAGTCTCTCCACACACGTCTAACAACAACTCATACAGTCTTACTCTCAATCTCTCCGCACACGTCTAACAAGCTCAACTCAGTCTTAGAAAATCAACACAGTATATAAAAGAACATTTGTTCTCACGTTACGTAGGAAAATGTAACAATATTCCAGTATTTAATTAGTTATTTAATTTTTTTAATGTTTTTCTTTTTCCCCTATTTTGTGAAAATCTGGTAACACTTTAGACTTTTAGTTAAAGTACATTATATTACATAAACAAGTCAACTGTAATTTCAACATTACTAATACGCTTATAAAATCTGTTAACTTTAGTTAATTCACTGTGGGTAACTGTATTAGATTAATTGCTGTAAAATATATATATTTCTCATTCTTTCTAATATTTACAAAATGAGACCTTATAGTGAAGTGCTAAAGAGACAGTTCACCCAAAAATGTCCTCGACCTCGAGCTGTCCCTAATGAGTTTCATTCTTCTGATGAACACAAAAGATTTATAATCAAACAGCTGATTGGACCCCATTGACTTGTGTAGAACAGGGGAAAAGATCCTATGGAAGTGAATGGGGACCAATCGCCTGTTTGATTATAAAAGCTCTTCTTTTGTGTTCATCAGAAGAAAGAAACTCATACAGGTTTGGAACAACATAATCACAGTCTCTTTAAGGAGTGTTTGTGTGCAGTGTTAGTTAAGACGAACCTCGGGACAGAAGCAGCCGGCTGTGCAGTTCTGACGGGACACACACGTGTGTGTTTGACTCAACAGATCACACTGTTTCTCACAGGGAGATCCACATTCAGAGAACAGGAACGGCTTCTCACAATCTAACACACATTCAGATCAACATAGGATTGAAAGAGCAAACAAACAGCACAATAAAAGATGATTATGATATTTCACATCTCTTCAGTGTGTGATCATGGAAAGCTCCAGTTCTCCTCTATATCACTGTCAGTGTTCCTGAACGAACACGTCACAATATTCCTCATTATAATAATTCATGTGCAGAATAAAGGGGCGGGGCCTGGTTGAGTTAGTTAGTAGTGTGTTAAACTGGTGGTTATGGAAAGGGGCGGGGCATTTCCCAAACACACTCAAAGTGCTCAACCAATCACAATGGGAACCAAACAGTTCAAGGTCCAAAAGACAGTTTCAGTGCAAACTGTTCAAAGGGCTTTAAACGAGTCCAGACGATGAATAAGGGTCTTATCAAGCGAAACGAGCACTCATTTAATAAATAAATAACAAAGTTTAAGCTGTTTCGTTCGTTGAATGAACCAAATGACACCAAAAAAGATTTGTTCATTAAAACGAACGAGTTTGAACAGGAGAGTCACGAACGCGCATCACAGAACAGAGCAAGGCGAGCGTTTGAGCTTATAAAACTTAAACTTTGTTATTTATTTATTAAATGAGTGCTCGTTTCGCTTGATAAGACCCTTATTCATCGTCTGGAATCGTTTAAAGCTGCACTGAAACTGTCTTTTGGACCTTGAACCGTTTGGACCCCATTGAAGTCCATTATATGGAGAAAATCCTGGAATGTTTTCATCAAAAACCTTCATTTCTTTTCGACTGAAGAAAGAAAGACATGGACATCTTGGATGACACGGGGGTGAGTAAATTATCAGCAAAAGTTTTTTTTTTAAAGTGAACTACTCCTTTAACATGGTTTATTTTTAGTTATTTTTTTTATTTTTGGGGCTAGTAGAAGTTCTGAATGGCCGGTAACATAAACATTTATCAGCCAAATTGGCCGGTGAGTTAAGTTAATTTCAAACCCTGGCAGCATGATATTGCAGTGTGTGTGTAAGGCTGTTCACACACACCGTGGCAGTGGTCCGGTGTGCAGGGTCGGCTCTGGCGCTCCAGATCTCTGCAGTTCTGCCCTCTACTGGCCGACACGAGCGGCGCACGAAACCTCTGCTGATACTGAGACACACACGAACACTCGCTCCACACACTCCATTCTGACATCGGACAGGCTGACGGAGAGAACGGGGAGCACGGTTAAAGTCAGTCAAATCAATTCACAATTTGTATTTTTATTACAGAATGTTGCAAGGTGTATTATAAATGATTTAAGTGAACGTCATTAGTTAACATCCCTCCTACAATAGGGAAGAACAGACTCGAGTAACGTCAGTTTTTAAGCCGAGTTTAAAATCTGTGGTGAGAATCCAGCGTTTAATGTTGTTTATGTGTGTGTGTGGTGTGCTTAATGCGCTGTAACACACACACCGTGTGTGCGTTGATAAGTGGACAGCATTGCTGAGTATTTCCTCCTTAAAACTGCAGTGAACCAAAGACAGTCTCAAAAACACGCTTTGGTGTTTCTGACGTCACAAACCACCTTGGAACCAATCAGATCAACGTGTGACCGTCAACCGAGTGAGTGGAGGTGGGGCTCATTTGCATATTCATAGAACCACGCATACTAAATAAGGCAAGCGTGTCGATTTACATTCAAGATGTTTTAAGGAAAAAACATTTAAATATATAATTTTGGTGATGAAAAATTAGTTTTTAGGGATGAATTGATCGACTACAGGGAGACTTTACGTAAATAATAGATATCACCTGTATACCAGATATTTAATCACATAATTATGTTTTAAATATAAAAATGAGGCATTATCAAATTAAATATGCATGTATTTGCCAAGTTCAAAATTTTTGTTTCATTTTGGATGTCTTTTGATCTTTCTTTTCTTTCTTTAATATGTTTAAATTAATTTTAAATGTTTTATTCCTGTTCAATCTTTATTTTGGATGCTTTCTATTTACTATTCTCATGTAATCGAAGCAAAAGAGCCAGAGCAAAATGCATGAAAAGCCCTGCTCTCATTGGCTGACACCAAGGTTTAACCTGGACAGGGTCTGTTATAACACAGCTGAGTCTCCTCGCCGCCCCTCTCCAGCTCCGGAGGACACGCGTGATCCCCGTCGTCCTCACACACACACTCCCGGCGCCTGGAGATCACGCCTGACCCGCAGCTGCGCGAACAGGCCGACCACGGGGACCAGGGGCAAAGGTCGTCTGTGGGAACCAGAGGTCAAAGGTCACAACACAAGACGGGGAAATGGGTCACAAAATAAACGGTTCGGATCATTTACGGTCATCGAGCCACGGGTCGGATTTTTTTTAGCCTTTTTTCAAAAAAATAATAATAATAATATTTATATTTATATATGAAGAGTTCAGATGCAAAAGCCTCTAAGTGCCATTTGAAATTTTCTTCTTTAATGATGATTTTTATCAAACTTGTATATTTAAGTTCAGTAATTTCACTTAAATAACAATTAATAGGTAATTATCATTGCCATTTAAGTGAAATCACTGAACTAAAATATACAAGTTTGATAAAAATGATCATTCTAGATGAAAATTTCAAACGGCACTTAGAGGCTTTTGCATCTGAACTCTTCATATATATATATATATATATATATATATATATATATATACACATGGGGGGTGTAACTTTACTTTTCATTTATTACTTAAAGCTCACTTGAAGTTCTTCAATACCACTGCAAAAACTACTGGCCTAACTGGTAAGTTCTAACATTATTAAAATAAGTGAACAGTCAGTAATCAAATAAAAACAAATACAGAAATGTGTTCTGTTACTACAACACTGCTAGTCCTGATTTTTGCCTCTTCTTCCACGTTTAAAATAGTTTGAATAAAACAGGTCCAAATCATAAACTTTCACTCTATGATTGCTAGATATAGCAGTTAATTGGCGAATCACGTGCGTTCGACCCGTTGCACTCCTAAACACACGCATTACTGAACTGCACACAGAACAGATCATGTGTCCGCTGAGTGTTTCTCTACATAAGGAAAAGTGTTGTCCAGTACCAAGACACAGTGCAGCGTGACAGTCCTGGGTGTCTCTCTCAGGTCCAGTGCAGTGTGTGCCGTTGTGTCGCGGCGGAGGGTTGATACAGGCGCGGGTGCGGATCTGTGTACTCTTCCCACACGTCACGGGACAGACCGACCACACGGACCACGGCGTCCATCCACCGTCCACTAATGCATCACACAGCAGATATAATCAACAACTCGGCAATCTGAACTGGAGGATCATGGGACATACAGAAATAGAGTTTCATCTCTATCTTACAAGAATCCCACCGGGGCAAGTTGTCACAGGACAGTCTAATCAAGACCATTTCTATCTATCTGTTTATGGTCAGAGATTTTTAAGAATATAATAGAGATCATACTCACAAAATGTATTTTATGATTAATTATTAATTATTTTAGAGTTGAGCAGAATTAGAAAATTTTTATTTTTTAAAATTAAGTTTTATTTCTATGACCTGAAAATTACAATTTTAAATGTATAAATAATGAATGTATTTATATTTAATATACAATTTAATATAAATGATATATACATTATTTAATTTATGTTAAGTTGATATTATGTTTATGTTATTGTTAACTAAAACTATTAAAATAACATTAAAATGTTAGCTGCAAAACATAAATTGTATAAGAAACCCTGAAAACGTATAAAAAGTTACATAAAAATACAAAAAAATTTAAATATACAGATAAAATCTACTTTGAAATATCAACAAATTCTATAAAAAAATTAATACAATTTTAAATGTATAAATAATGTATCGTTTTATTTTTTATTGTAATTTATATTATTATTAATACTAAGTTTATAATACATTTATGTTATTGTTAACTAAAACTATTATAATTAATTTCCAATAAGAAAAATAAAGCTGAAATAAAATAAAACAAAATCTAAACTTAAAAAAATTTACTAAAAAAAAAAAAAAAAATTAAAGATAAAGAAAACTAATTAATATGACAAAGGTACATAAAATACTAAAAGTTAAATTAAAATTATAATTAATAAATTTCCTTAACTATATAAATTATTTATATGTATGTATATGTGTGTGAGTGTGTGTACACAAATAAATGAGAAAGACTATAGATTTAATATAATGTATTTGAGTAGCATGTTTGTACCACACACACACCTCGACAGTCGATATCTTGGCAGTATTCTCCTTCAGGGATGCAGGTGCTGAAAACACACACATTTTTGCAGACGTTTGCACAATGTCCATTTATTCCCATGATTTTAAAAAACAAAACTGCAGCATCGTTCCTGTTGCCAGTGTCTCTCACCATTGCTCACACTCGCCCAGTAACCAGGAGTCTCCGACCGCCAGCTGGCGCTGGTCCCGCACACACAGCGGAGGACACGGGCCCGGGTCACACACCTTGTGCTGGACCTCCTCGAACTGGCAGCTCACGCCGTCAGCCTCCGGGACCAGAGATCTGCAACACACACACACACACACACACACACACACAGCCGAGTCAGTATGGAGTTACAAATCTGTGTTTGAGACACCGCCCGCCTCGCACCTGAAGCGTGTCCTCCGCCCCGGGCCGCAGGTGGCGCTGCAGGACGCCCAGGTGGACCAGGAGCTCCAGCTGCAGCTGCTGGCGTCTGCGCAGGCGTGATCAGTGCAGTGCAGCTCTCCGTCTGCGCAGGTGCAGTTATTACAGTCCAGCTGGTGTGTGCTGCCCGCCGCCCAGCTCTGACCCCACGCGTCCACGCAGTCACACTGCCACCGCTGAACACACACACCGTCCTGCTCCAGCTGGCCTACACACACACACACACACACACGCTACTATATGCTGTCAGTGAGCATTATATTCATGATGTTTATATTTTCAACACATCTGTCAGGTCTTGTCATGTGGTTCCCAGGCCGTGTTGTCATTGGTTCATTGTGCACAGGTGTGTCTTGTTCAGTCATTAGTCTCATGTGTTTAACCCTTGTGCATCCTTATGGACCTTTTTGTCCTTTTCAGTTTTGTTTTTTGATCACTTTGTCTGTGTTAAAGCTAACTGCAAACACTTGGCACAGGTGTGTATTTTTATTGGAATTTTACTATTTCACCGTCATTTTCTTAAAAAAATATTTTTTGCATTAGGTACAAAAAAATACTCCCTCTCAGCCCCTTTTGGACAAAAATGTCCCCATTGAAACCCATTAAAACTGCCATTTTTAATCCCCGGTTCAGTTAACTATAAAATTATGCAATCTTTGTTAAGAGGCTTTCATTCTGATGGCAAGGCTTCAAAATTAATTTTTTTACTATTATTTTATCAGATGTTGCCATTTTTTTTTTAAGTTTGGCCTATAAAACAAATATCGCTTTATTCCTGTTTTCTGGTTCGACATACTACAGAGCCAACTGGATAAATTATCCAACAACATTAGTGTGGGTGTGTTGGTATGGATGTCAGAGTGTGGTTAGTGTGTGTGTTATAAAAAAATATGTGTGTGTGTGTGTGTTTGTAATACTGAGAGAGAAAAACTGCAAATTCAAATCCAATCACTGTGAGCTGCAGTGGGGTTTTGCTGCCACCCAATGGGGAAAATATGTTACTACGCCCAAACAAACTGTTACCGAAAGCTCATTTTTTGACATATCATCCTCAAATTTGGAACACAACCTATTTAGATTTATGGCTTTGATTTTATTGTTGTTTTGAGTTCAATCTGATTTAAAAAAATATATATTTTATATAAAATATTTTTTAATAAACTTATACCTATATAACTTTTTTTTGGATTAACTTATTATTTTTTTACTTGAGCAATAATCTGCAAAGGGTCTTCTTTAAAATGATACCAAACTTAAGTCTGTGCTCCAAAGCGTCACATTTTTATGACAGTTTTTTGACATGGACATTTTTGTCCTCTTTTTACCTATGTGTAACTTTTTTTAATTGATGCACACGGGTTAAGCCCTCATGTTTGCCGTGTGTCAAGTATTGTTTACTTTGTAACTAGTTTGTTGAGCTGGTGCTCGTGTGTTTACCTCGTGGGCAGCGGCAGCCCGGCTCACACTCGGCGTCGGTCCGGCACTCGATGCCCTGCTGTCGGTCGGAGCAGCGCTGAGGACACTCGTTCGCACACGACACAAACTCCTGCCCTGGAGGACAGCCGGCATCATCTGCACCGGGACACACACACACACACACACACACACACACTCATAACTACTGTATCATATTTAATACGCAGGTCTCTAAATGATCAATATCTCTTCCACACACTCCTCCAGTCCGTCTGCATCTGATGGAGAGTTTAGACTCATAGTAAAAGACTTTTATTTTATAAAATAACTGTACAAACGTCCTCCTCCAGCTCGTGATTCATGTGTTTTTTGCGGTGAGGAAACGTTGGTAATTTTTCAAGATGAAAACTTGCTGGTTTACATCACCATTATCACCATACATCTTTTTTGAGTATCATCAAGAAGCTTATTTTTTCATCTCTCAATCATCATTGAATTACGTTGCATTGATCATAAAACGAAGCATTTACATTTCATCAATCTTACTATAGGTAAGGTCATAAGTGACACAATTAGACATAAGTGACGACTGATATTTATATGCATTATGTCAGTAGTTATAAAGATTTTTAGTTAGAGTTATTTGATATTAATATAGCATCTGCAGAAAACGGTATATTTTGCTCAGTTTGGGCCTGTGAATAATATTAAGGTGTTTTTTCTCACCATAAAAGCCTGATGAAATATGATAAAAAACATAAAGATCTTTTTTTTCTGCCTATTATTTCAGATGTCAGGCTATACAGGGTTAAAATGCTTAAAGGGATAGTTCACTTTGAAATTAATTTTTGATATGTTTTATCTTCCCTCAAGGGCATCTGAGATGTAGGTGTCTTTGTTTCCACTGTATTTTCAATTTTGTCATTTTTCAGTCAAACCGTTGTTGTCTATCAGTCATACACTGGAGGCTAAGGGGGTCCACCAAAGAGAAGTCCAAATTAAACATGATTTAATGACTCGTAAATGTAAGTACACACTGATGGCCTAAGACACGAAACGAGCGGTTTGTGTGAGAAAACCAACAGTATTTATATCGTTTTACCTCGTGTAATCACAGCCATGACAAAATGATCTGACGGCACGGGCGCTTCGGTCTGGAAGTGATCGCTCGCGCGCCGACGTCACTCTTTTGTTTATACAGAGATTTGGGAAGTTTTACCTTTCACTAAACATGTTTAGATATACGGGAAACCGCAACGGAAGACGATTTCGGTATATCTAAATATGTTTAGTAAAAGGTAAAACTTCTGAAATCTCCGTGTAAATATTGAGTGACGTCACACGCAAGCGATCACTTCCGGCGTAACATTGAACTGATTCAGTTCGGTTCAGTTCAACTGATTCAGATCACTGTGATTACACGAGGTAAAAACGATATAAATACTGTTGGTTTTCTCACACAAACCGCTCGTTTCGTGTCTTAGGCCATCAGTGTGTACTTACATTTACGAGTCATTAAATCATGTTTAATTTGGACTTCTCTTTGGTGGACCCCCTTAGCCTCCAGTGTATGACTGATAGACAACAACGGTTTGACTTGAAAATACAGTGGAAACAAAGACACCTACATCTCGGATGCCCTTGAGGTAAGATAAAACATATCAAAAATTAATTTCAAAGTGAACTATCCCTTTAACCAATAATACAGAAGACACAATCAAATCCTGACGGATAAAATCAAACTGTGTCCCAGTGAGTGAGTGTTTAATGTGCGGAGTGTGTAGAGGTGTTGAATGGTGTGTGTCGTACCGCAGGGTTTGGTGTTGCAGGGCTTGACCTGGTTCTTCTCTCCGCTGCACTTCTGGCCCCCGTTCTTCGGCGGAGGACTGGAGCACGAGCGGGTCCTGATGGAGCGTCCTCCGCCACACGCCTTATCACAGCGAGACCACGAGCTCCAGCGGGACCAGCCCCCGTCCACTGGACACACCACACCACACATGACATAAGACACGAGACCCTCCTAGAGGAACCGTCAGCTCTCGGGGAAACACCCTGGTGGCGAGATCCTAGAACTACCGGTGTGTTTGTGAAAGGTCACGGTGATCCTGGATCAACATTCCTGTCCCAATCGTACTCAATCCCTACCCATAAACCCAACCCTACCCATAACTGTTCCCTAAAATCAGAGGGTAATGAGAGGTGAACGACACTGACGCCTGGCTCTAAGCCTGAACTCGACAGAAACTGTAAACTTGTCCCTGAAATCTGATTGGTTGATTGGACAGTTGATCCAGGAGGTAGTGTGAAGGCCCGTAACTCACCGCGGCAGGCCCGGATATTACAGAAGCGGTGCTCCAGGTTCCCGCCGAGGATGTCCGGACACCAGGTCCCGTTGAGGCCCGGGGCGAGGAAGGTTCTGACCCGCTGCTGCTGACCCACGCCACAGGACCGAGAGCAGGAGCTCCACTCGCCCCACTGCATCCAGGAGCAGTTCCTGAGCACACACTCGGCCTCCTGACACACACCTCCGTCTGACACACACACACAACACACACAGGCGAAGCTCCAAACATTAGAGTCTCCTGCTAAAGTTCATTTATTTCAGTCAAACTAATATATTATATAGACTCATTACATGCAAAGTGAGATATTTCAAGCCTTTATTTGTTGTCATTTTGATGATTATGGATTACAGATAAACCTTTTTACAGTATTCTAATTTTGATTTTGGGGTTTTCATATCTGTAATCCATACTCTCCATTATCCGCACTGTAGTTAATGAGGAACATCTCTCTCTCTCTGCAGGACGTGTAACGACGGAGATGAGTGTGATCAGGGAGACGTACCGGGACACTGAGGCAGATTACACACTCTCTCCTGCCGAGTCTCTCCAGAGCAGCGCTCCTGAACACACTCTCTCCTGCGGGACTTCACAGCCGGAGAAGCCGGATCGCTGCAGGATCGGGAACACGGACTCCACGCGCTCCACGGCGACATCCCAGCGTCCTCATCTGCACACAGGAGAACAGGAAGATTATTCGATGTAGATCTTGTGCTCTTGGCCTGTCCACATGATCATGTTCAGGACATCTCATTGGCTGTAGCATTGCTATCGTAAAGAAGTGATTGACTTTTGAATGAAATGTTGTTTGTCCAGTATTAAACATGGATTTGATAATGCTGTAAAGTGTAATAACAATAACAATCCCCGGGCCGCTGGCGCCCTCTGCAGGCATTTCTTATAATACATGACGCACACACTCTAAGCTGATCATATTATGTATATTACATTATGTATTTTAAGTGTTGTTCAATAAAACAATATGATTCATTGCGATTCAAACGATTATTATTGCCTCATTGTTATTACATTTTAAATGTTTTTGTTCACTTAAGTCTATTTTTATTACCACAAATAATCAATCAATTGTCAAAATAATCGAGCGATTACTTGATATCGCTAGTGGCAGCGAAAAGATTAGCTCAAACATTTCAAAACACACCTGATTCTTATGCATTTCGTGACTTTCAGTCAAAAAAAAGACTTTGAGGATTTCTTGTAAAGTCTTAAAATATCTCACTCTTGTGAACCCTTATTGTGTGTCGCCTAGTGAGGAAAGTGAATCATAACACCCAATATAGACCATTTCACAAGATGTAAACAACACTGGTCCAGAAGCACTTCCTGTTTCAGTTTGTAACTGTTTTCTTTATTTCACATGTAAAGAAAAAATCCGAAAGATGTTTGTTTAACTTTTTGATTCAGTTTTAAATGTTCTGTTGGTTGTATTTTATCCCAGCTTTTATGTAGTGTTAAAAAACTGAAACAGGAAGTGCTTCTGGACCAGTGTTGTTTACATCTTGTGAAATGTTCTATATATATACATTAGTGCTGGGAAACAATTAATCACATCCAAAATAAAAGTTTATGCATGTATATATTTAAGAAATGATTGCATGTATACTGTACATAATTTACATTATATATAAATATTGTGTATATATAAATAACATCGTTCTTAAATGTATAGATGCATGTGTGTGTATTTATATGTGCAAATGAATAATACACACAACACAAACTTTTATTTGGGATGTGATTAATCGTTGCCCAGCACTAATACATAATTAATATTTTGCTAAATAAATAAATAAATGTACCTGGTAAAGATGGCTCCTCTGTCGGAACTGTGACCACTGTAAAGACCATCAAGAACAGAATTAGTATGAAGTGATGAATAACAGTAGTCCATGAGTTAATCTCTGAGTGTGTGTGGCATGTACGCGGGCAGTCGGGCGTCTGGCAGTACGCGGTGTCCGTCAGGGGTCCGTCACAGTCTCGGCCCCCGTGAGCAGGACTGGGCCGGGTGCAGGTCCTGCCGCGCCGCTTCTGGCCGAGACCCCCGCAGCTGAGCGAGCAGGACCCCCAGGGGCCCCACGGGGACGGGCCGCCATCACGGGGACAGGCCGCCAGAGAGCAGTTCCACACGCCGTGTTCACACCAGCTTCGGGACAGAAACAATCAGGCAAACAAATAACCAAACATTCTCAAATCGAGATGCGATATAAGAAATGATGTCTTGTTTTCCAGGGGAAATAATCAAAATGAAGTCAGTTTTTGCTTAAAACAAGCAAAATGATCTGCCAATGGGGGAAAGAAAACTTTAATATTATTTTTCTGACCCCATTGGCAGATCATTTTGCTTGTTTTTGTGTGTGTGTGTGTGTGTGTATTTACTAAAGTAAATGCATCTCGATTTAAGAGTGTTTTTAAATATCTGGAGCGGAAACAAAAATCCTGAGTAAGAAATGCATTTTTTGCAGCGAGAGTAATTAATGAAAAGAGGTGAAGGTCAGTCACAGTACCAGGAGCTGCACTCATGCACCAGCTCCTCTCCCGACGCCAGCTCTGACCCCACGCTGATGTTCAGGAGGTCAGGGGTCAACTCAGGGGTCAACGATACACTCTGTAAAGCGGTCAGGAAGTCCGAGTCCACCAGACATGGACATTCCTACACACACATGGAAAAGGGGAATCTGTGTAAAGCTGACGGCGTGCACATGTTTAGTCTATAGATATGTGTGTTTGACTATATATGTGCGCAGTCTTCACAGTTTGACCTCTTGAATGACTTGTCTGGCCTTAGATATTGATAATACAGGATGTTTTGTTGTATCCGAGTGTGTGCTCACGTGCAGACAGGAGCCGCTGTGCTGGAAGGTGTTGGGTGGACAGTGGCAGCCCTCCTCACAGCCCTCCGAGTAACAGCCCTCGTGACCTCTGACCTGAGAACAGCTGAACGGACAGCCTTCCCCGTCCTCACACTCCCTGTAGAGACGGCCAGGGGGACAGCCCACCTCTGCTCAACACACACACAAGTTGATAAGTTTTAAGGATGCGTTTTCTGAAATGTAATGTTCAGATATTTGTGGTTTAGAATCTAATTAAAATATGCGTAATTTACATACATTTCCCAAAAATGATCTGAACATTGAATAAAGCCGGGCTCAAATAGTTTTTGTTTTGTTGACTCATCAGAGTTGAGGGTTTTTACTGAGGGGATTTTTTTATCACTCCATAATTTAGAGGGGAAAAAAAACACATAAAAAAGTTCATATTCACATGTTTTTAAACGTTCAGAATACAGATATGAGCTGCAGAAGTGGAGACACACACTCTTTCTGCCTTTAAAAGACGTGTTAATGTCCTTTATTCTTAAGGCAAGACGGCTGAAAGTCATTATATAATTCAAGCTAGCTAAAATATTGAAATATGTAAATAAATACAGCAGTTTTCAGATTAGAGCTCAAGGACAGGAGCGTCTCGTTTGAGTTTACAGGGGATTTGGGGAGAAGATCACAAGGGATTCTGGGACATTTGACTTTTAAATGAGGTGGTGTGTGTTATCCGGCGTTCCCCTTGACTTCACACTCAGTGACACACACAGAACAACCCGTTTGAGACACTCTCGGGCACAGACGAGTGTTCCTAGATCTGGGCTCGTGGAGTATTCCTGAAGCGCTCACATCTTCTGTCAGGAACTGAGCTCTTTTAAAAACAAGAACATATCAAGAGTTCAGATGCAAAAGCCTCTAAATGCCATTTGAAATTTTCTTCTAAAATGATGATTTTATCAAGCTTGTATATTTAAGTTCAGTAATTTCACTTAAATGGCAATGAGGATTACCTATTAATGGTCATTTAAGTGAAATCACTGAACTTAAATACACAAGCTTGATAAAAATGGTCATTCTAGAACAAAATTTCAAATGGCACTTAGAGGCTTTTGCATCTGAACTCTTCAAATGCTTTCTGGGAATAAAACACACCGCTCTCTAAATCTTAAACCCTGGGGTGTGTGTGTGTGACATTAAGACACAGTCATTAAAGCACATCTGAGTCAAACATCCTGTCCGTTCTTCCTCTCATATTCCACATAATGTGTGTAAAATAGAACATAATAAAAGAAAGAGCACCTAATCTATTGGCTAGCACTTCATTTTGAAGATCAGAATATTTCATTACACGTATTAGACCTGCACATTTTTCAATGATTTTATTCCTAGCAAGAAAAAAGAATGAGATATTAATTTATTTTGCACTATTTATTTATTTATGGATAAAGCCCCCAAAACACTGACACTTATAATGGTCCTGAAATATAGGCTTTATTTTCTTTATTTTGCTTTATTTTTTTACTCTGCACAATTTGCATATTTTGCATTATTTATTTATTTTGCAATATTCGCATATTTATTTGTTCATTTTTGCATCAAGCCCCACATGCATCGATCATCTTAATGGTAATAAAAAATGTTTCTTAATTTTTTTGTTTTGCTTTTTTTTTTTACATTATTTTATTTTATATCCACACTATATCACACTGACCATCTTAATGGTCCTAATAAAATATGCTTTTTTTTCTTCATTTTTTTTTTACATTATTTTTATTTAATTGGAACCGTAAGCCCCAATCGGACCGTGTTCATGGGCCTAAAGTAAATGGTGCATTGGTGTTCCTCGCTCAGAGAGGACGTACCCAGACACACGTGTGTGTTGCAGGTCTTGCTCTGGCGCCTCATCCCGGAGCAGGGGGGCGTCCGGCAGGAGCGGGTTCGACTCTGAGAGCCTCCGCCACAGTTGACCGAGCACGAGGACCACGCCGACCAGTCCAACCACGGGCCCGAATCTACGAGAGCAAGTGGACTTGGAGAAAACTGAGATTTCCAAAACCACACATGACACCCTGGATCACTAAACCAGTCACGAGTCGCACGGGTCTATCTGCGGCAATAGCCGACAATGGCTCAAAATTATAGATTTTTCTTTTATGCAGAAAATCATACGGATATTAAGTAAAATCATGTTCCATGAAGATATTTAGTAAATTTCCTACCGTAAATATATAAAACATTTATTTTTGTGAGTGAATGCAGCAAAATCAAGAACATAAATGCACAACTTTACAGGAGATTTACTCAATGTTTCGATTTTTTTGCACCCTCAGATTCCAAGCTGAATCTCAGTCATATCATAACAGACCATACGTCAATGGAAAGCGAATTTATTCAGCTTTCAGATCATGTATAATCTCAGTTTCAAAATATTGACCCATGTGACTGGTTTTGTGGTCTTGGGTCACATGACTCACCTGTGCAGTTGTGAGTGTTGCACTCTTTCTGCTGTCGGCCGGAGCCCGTACACTCTCTGCCGCCGCTCTGAGGGGCGGGGTTATCACACTGACGGGAGCGCGACTTGACCCCGCCTCCACAGTGGGCGGAGCAATCTGTCCAGCGACCCCATTGGCTCCAGCTGCCGTCGACGGAGCATCCAGGAGCGGAGTCACACTGCAGCACACCGGCTACACACGTACTAGAGGATCACACACACACACTGTTTCAGAACGCCTTCACCGACAACACAAGCTGCATGATCATGGAGTATCATACCAGTTCTGACAGTCGGTGGTGACGGTCTCTCCTGGGTCTGCTTGCTGCCAGTCCGACGATCCCGGCCATTCCCAGGAAACATTCCCAGAGTTTATTCCCGCTGTGAGAACGAGTGCACGTCATTTCAGCGTCTGTAACTCCTATACAGCCGTGTGTTTGTTTCAGGGCTCGTTTTTAGAATAGTTCACTAAACCAGTGTTGCTATGTTAACACACTCAACCCAAATTTGGGTCAAATATGGACAAAGCCAAATGTTGGGTTAAAAATGCAATTTAAAAATGTACAGTTGAAAGTAAAAGTTGAAGTTGGGTTAAAATTTGAAATTACATCATTTGGATTTGTCCATATTTGACCCAAATTTGGTTTGAAACAACCCAGCATTGTTTAGAGTGTAAAACTAAAAATACAAAAAAAATAATAATAATAATCCATTAATTGGTGTTGTTTTAATGTGAACAGAAACAAAGTCAAATATTTGTGAAAGCAACATTTCTGATTTTTGTTTAGTTTAAGTTGGAAGTAGTAAAATTACTATTAAAAACTAAATAGACATTTAAAAAATAATAATTGAATAAATAAAATGATTAAAGTAAAATTGACTAAAAACATATAATAAAATGAATAACAGAACTAATGTTGAAGAAGTAAAAATACTAAAACTGAAATAAAAATGAACTAAACTAAAAGGGCATTAAAAATTAGAAATAATAAAAACAACTAAAGCACACATGCAAAAAAAGTTAAATAAAGCAAAAAATATACATAATATTTTAACATACACAGTATATATAAACAGATTACTGGAAATAAATAAACGTGAATGAAACAAAACGTATAAAAAACAACAAAATGACTAAAACTCCAAATTTAAATTATAATGGAAAATATCACAAAAAGCAAATAAAAGTATGAATAGTAAGTAAGGCTATAGTGTACGT
Source organism: Pimephales promelas (assembly GCF_988280905.1). Lineage (NCBI taxonomy): Eukaryota > Metazoa > Chordata > Actinopteri > Cypriniformes > Leuciscidae > Pimephales > Pimephales promelas. The sequence goes on along the minus strand of NC_142790.1, from coordinate 30,010,998 downwards.
GTGCAGACCTGCGCTGAGGTTGTGAAACGTGCAGCGGCACAGCTCTCGGTCCACACACACCCCGTCCTGCATCAGCGTGTCTCCGGGACAGCCACAGGTCCGACTGCAGCCCGGCTCGTCCACACACTCCGTGTGTGTGTGCAGATCTGAGCAGGAGCGAGGACAGGGCTTCCCACAGGCCCACTCCTCCTGTCCAGCGCCACAGTCTGGAAACACCAGCACAGGTGACAGGACAACACTTTCCCATGAGCACTGCGGCTCGCAACGCCAAGGTCATGGGTTCGATCCCCAGGGAAAGCAACAACTGATGAGAATGTAAATGTGTACCTTGCTTGAGAAGCAATGCGAGTTGCTTTGGATAAAAGTGTCTGATAAATATAAATGTAAATGTCGATAAAAAATGTTGTGAAATGACGGCGTTTCCGTTATGCGATTAAAACGTAATTTTTTTAAATCATGGTGAAGGATGTCGGTGGGTTTATGTATATAATCAGAGCCATCGCACTAGACATTACTGTTAATGGAAGGAGACGTGTGTGTGTGTGTGTGTGTGTGTGTGTGTGATATCCAACATTAATGGCAAGGAAAGACCGGCAACGATTAATCGTGATTAATCGCATCCAAAATAAAAGTTTGTGTTTACATAATATACTGTATGTTTGTGTAGTGTGTATAATTAATTTGTATATATAAATACCCACACATGCATGTATACATTTAAGAAAAATGTGCATGTATATATTTTATATATATTTATTCACAAGTAATATTATATACAAATATAAATATTTGATATATTAACCCTCTGGGCTTCTTCGTAAATGGGTTACACTTAGCTTCCTCCCGGTCAAAAACGGACGAAGCCTTAAAATTTAACTTTACTTCTTCCCAGGATAACCATTCAAATATATTTTTGTTCTATAATATTTTTTGATTATTATTTAGAATTTTTAGAATTTTTTATGATACTTTGCATATATAATTTTTATGAGCTATTTTTTCCATTAGAATTAATATACATATTTTTATTTTATATTTATTTTTATATTTTTTCAATAAATACAAAATTTCACATCAAAATAGAGTGTCAGCTAATAAAAAAAAAAATAATAATATAAATACATAGAAAGGCTTTTTGATTCTTTTTGTTGGTTTAGACATGATTTCTCAATCTTATTCGTTTTTTTTTTAATTTAAATATACATTTAGATATTCTAAAAGACTAATTATTATTATTTTTTTTTTTTACAAAATTTTTAATAACACATTTTTCTTAAATATATACATCCAGGGGAGATCACGTGACCCATCGACAGTGATGCCAGCATAGTTTTCAGCTCTGCTCGCATAATCTTATTTTTTCAATTATCCTATCACATACTTGAAATATTTCGACACCTTTCTCATCATGAGCCTTTCCCCAACCAAAGAAGCACGGAAAAGGGAAAATGAACAATCGCCTTTGAAGAAAAAATTTAAGGATTCAGCCATTTCCAAGGAAGAACTCGATACGGCTATTGCTAATGGCATAAAGCTAGCCCTCCAAGAACAACAACGCGGTCTAGATATGGCCGTAGCCTCCGCTGTCAGGGAAGCTGTAGACTCTATCCTGGTCCCAGCACTACGTGATTTACGAACCGAAATCCAAAAGACTAATGAAACCGTAAAGGAGATCAGCACTGAACTTGAGAATGTAGCCAAATCCTCTAAACGGATTCAAGGCCGATTGGACTCTGTTCAGACGGCCGCACGAGAGGATAGGCGATCGGTTATCGAATTAAAAACCCAGCTAGACCAGCTCACTACAAAGTTGACAGACCTAGAGGACAGGGGACGAAGGAATAACGTAAGGCTGGTTGGCTTACCGGAAGCAGTGGAGGGTTCAGATGCAATCGGCTACCTGAAAGAGAATCTTCCCAGGTGGATCCCCTCATTGGTGGACCGAGACGTTGAAATTGAACGGGCACATCGTGTGTATGATGGAGGAGAGGCTAAATCCAACAAGCCGCGCACCCTTATCTTCAGATTACTGCGTTGGCAAGACAGAACGGCTATCCTGAACGGTGCACGTCAAGTTTATCCAGTGAAATACGCAGCCAACGGTGCTACCCGCTCACGCGCATCCGCTCACCCGCTCTCGCCTCCCGCTCATACTTCGGCTTCAACGACCGGCACTATTTTGTTCTTTCCCGATTATAGTCCAGCGACAACAGCAAAGAGAAAGAGCTTCAGTTCTACCATGAAGAAGGCTAAAGACATGGGCCTGGAGCCATTCCTTATTTATCCCGCGCGGATTAAACTGCAGTATAAAGGCGAGAGGAAGATGTTCGACTCCCCCCAGGCCGCCGAAGATTTTATCAACTCTCTTCCTCGGAGGTCAACATCTAACGTTACACCGGTACGGCACGATGGTGGTGCTACTGATGCAGCCTCAAACCCGACCAAAGAAAAGAACGACGGGGACTCTCCTCACGCTAGAGAAGGCGATTTAGTGGACATGGAGGAATGAACTCAAATCAGCTAACAAGTTTTCTTGCATGGACAATCTTAGGATCATCACCACAAGGCATTTTGGAATGTAAGTGTAGTAATTAGGCTACATCCCTGAGATATTGTTTCTTTGAAATGACCTAAAACTAGTATGCTAAGTTACTCTTGTTTTACAAGTTCGAGAGGTGACGAATATATTCATTTAATGTGTTACGATTGTGTGGGCTTATCTGATACTATAGCCAGACGTTGGGCTGGATTGGTCACGTATCAGACGATGTTTATGTTCTTACAGACCTACGGCTTTTTGCCCGTGCGGTCTGTGTTTGTTTTTGTATATAGTTTTCCCCCCTCCTTACAGACATATTCCTACTTTTTTTGATAGAACATCACATCAGCAGTGGGACATCGGTGCGATAGTTGGCATGATGCTTACACACTTCTTTTATAGACTAACATGCTCATATTTCAAGACAGATCTTAGCGATATAACATGTCGATGCAGTCTTTGAACGTATTATCACTCAATGTGAATGGCCTAAACTCCGCTATCAAACGCACTCGTGTTCTTGAGTATCTACATCGTAAAAAGGTAGATATCGCCCTTATTCAAGAAACACACCTAAAACAATGCGACGTGGCACGATTTCAGAATAAATATTATAGATTAATTGCGTCATCGTGCGCCCTAAATAAAACCAAGGGAGTATGCATCCTTCTTAACCGGAAAATATCATGCAATGTAAATGTTACTGGAAGTGATGAGAATGGAAGACTTGCTTTTGCCCGGGTTTGTATACTTAATCATAAATTAGCCTTCACGTCCATATACTGCCCAAATGAGCCTGACAGAGTTTTCTTTTCTTACATTCAAAACACATTGTTAGAACAAAATGACTGTTCTTTAGTGGTGGGAGGTGACTTCAATGCAGTCCTTAACCCGTCTCTTGATAAATCTAATTCAGATGTAACGGCCAACCCTTCATCTACCTTATTGAATACACTTCTCAAAGATTTAAATCTTGTGGATATTTGGCGTATACAGAATGTTACTTCTAGAGATTACACATTTTTCTCCAACAGACATAAATCATTTTCCCGGATAGATTATATTTTTCTTAGCCCGACCCTAATTGCAGGACATACGTCCATTACTATTTTGCCAATTCTATTATCTGATCACTCCGCACTTATATGCAACATCGATCTGCCCAACATCAAGTCAAAGGCCCCCAGGTGGCGTTTAAACACATCTTTACTAACTAACGCTGGATTTCTTAGTTCACTCAAAGCAAAATTAAAAGATTTTTTAGATATTAACACAAAGGATTGCCCTAATCCGCAAGTTTTATGGGAAGCCACAAAATGTTTTTTACGTGGTTTCTGTATCTCATTCTCCTCAACTTTAGCTAAAACAAAAGCTTCCCAGATCACAAATCTTGAAAACAAAATAGAATCATTAGAGAATTTGCAAAAACATAACTTCTCAGATGATCAGTCTAAATTGTTAGCATCTTTGAAGGATGAATACAAGACACTGGCCGTATCAAAGGCAGAATTTATCTTGCATAGAACCAGACAAAAGTACTATTTTGATGCAGAGAGGCCTAGTCATCTACTTGCTCTTATGCTTAAAGAATGTGAAACAAAAGCTCACATTCCAGCAATAAATACGCCTAGGGGCAAAATTACTACCAATCCGCAGGCCATCAATAATACATTCTTAACATTTTATGAAAACCTATACAAATCAGAGGTTTCTTATGACGATGCTACCAGCAAACATTTTCTTGACCAACTAGAGCTTCCCTGCCTCAAGCAAACTGATCAAGATGATCTGGAAGCTGTATTAGAGCTGGATGAACTTCATAAAGCTGCGAAATGTCTCAACAAAGGCAAATCGCCTGGTTTGGATGGCCTCCCTCCAGAGCTTTATTTAGAGATATGGGACATGGTGGGCACACTCATGCTGGATTCGTTCAATTTTGCAATCCAAAATGGGACCTTCCATAGAGACCAAAAAACAGCACTTATTACCCTGCTCTTGAAAAAGGGAAAAGATCCCTTTGAGTGTTCGAGCTTTAGACCAATATCTTTACTTACAAGTGATCTGAAGATATATGCCAAAGTACTCGCTCTGCGCCTGGAAAAAGTTATTCAATCTCTAGTTAAAGAAGACCAAACAGGCTTTATCAAGGGACGCTATGCATCTGATAACATGAGAAGGCTGCTACACATTATAGAGGTGGCAGAGACGCACCCAAATCCTTGTGCTGTGTTTTCACTGGACGCAGAGAAAGCGTTCGATAGGATAGAGTGGAAATATATGTGGGCAGTTCTACAACGTTTCGGTTTCAGGCACAATTTCATATCAATGATCAAGGCGCTATACCACTCACCTTTAGCAAGTGTTCTAACAGGTGACATAATCTCCTCTCCTTTTACCCTGCAACGTGGTACAAGACAGGGGTGTCCACTCTCGCCACTTTTATTTTGTCTCTCTCTGGAACCTCTAGCACAAGCCATCAGACAATCTACAGCCTCCCCTATGGAAATTGGTCGCCATAATCATATTATATCTCTGTACGCGGATGATATAATTTTGTTCTTAGACAACTTTGACACCTCTATTCACCCAGTTATTAAAGAATTTGATAAATTTAGCAGTCTGTCAGGCTACAAAATTAATTGGACAAAATCTGCACTTATGCCTCTAAATAATATACACACAAGTGTTCCTATCCCTAACTATATTCACATCAAAAGTTCTTTCACATATCTGGGCATTACAATATATAAAAACATACATAAAATTACCAGAGACAACTTCAACACTATGTTAAGCAAAATAAAGTCAGATATTCATAGGTGGAGGAATCTAAAAACGTCTCTTCAAGGTAGAATTAATACAGTTAAAATGAACATATTGCCCCGTTTTAATTTTCTTTTCTTTATGTTACCACTTGGCCCCCCTCCAAGTTACTTTAAAGACATTCACTCTATGATTTCCAGTTTTATTTGGGATGGTAGACGGCCCAGGGTTCGTTTGAATACATTGCAACGGCCCAAACTGCTGGGTGGTCTAGCGGTACCAAACGTTGAACTTTATTATTGGTCATTTCAGATCAGGGCACTCAGCAAATGGCTAGACCCACAGTCTACCACTGCATGGAGATTGATTGAATCTGCTAAAATATTACCACACAAACTGCAAGATATCCTATTCTCTAGTGTAACAAACAAAACAATAAAAGAGAGTTTTGGGCCCATTATTGCTAACTCTATACAAGTGTGGAAGAAAGCAGAACGGTGGATGGGCGGCCCACCTAAATTCTGTCGGAATACGCCACTATGGCATAACCAGAGACTATTATGTGGCAACAAACCATTTAATCAGCCATCCTGGTCATCCCGTGGGGTGAATACTTTAGGTGATATATATGATACTCAAGGTCTCTGCTCCATTCAAGATTTAAGAACACGCTTTTATCTTCCTGCGTCCTCTTATTTTGTTTATCTTCAGCTAAGATCAGCATTAAAAACGTATGGAGTTCCCTGGAATTCTCCTCTCCCCTCACATCCCATGTTACAATGGATTGCACCATTACTGGGCAGACCTTCTGTCTCTTTAATATATAGTGCACTGATTCAGCATAGGGCCAAAACTTTACCAATTGAATCCATATGGAACAGGGAGTTGGGGAGTTTAAATGTAAACCTAGATTGGGAAAGAATATGGTATAACCTAAGTCTAACTTCTAAGAACCTAGCGCACCAACTAATACACTTCAAAACAATACATAGAGCCTACATTACACCTTATAGGAGATTCCAGATGAAATTACAACCTACTCACAACTGTCATATATGTAACACTGCTTCACCTGGAACGTTTTTACACATGTTTTGGGAGTGTCCAGTTATTTCTAACTTCTGGTTACATGTAAATTCATCTTTAGCGGATATACTTGACATTTTCTATGTTCCGAATCCTGGTTTCTGTCTTCTTAATGATAATTCTGATATAAATCTAAAGCAAATTCAGTTAAAAATGTTGTTCGCAGGGTTTACCTCTGCAAAGAAAACAATTTTGAAAAACTGGTTCTTTCCGGATATGTGTATGGAATCATTCTGGATCCATAGCCTTGTCAACATTGTCAATCTTGAACATACAACTGCACGACTCAATAAGGCGCAACCAGCGACTGTACAAGCTTGGAACTCTTTCTCATCTAGGATTATTTCTTGGTCCAGGGACAACAGCTAGGCAATCTTTGATGTGAACTGTACCTGCCAAACATATTTCTGTTGCTTTATGTATTGTCTTATTATATGTATTGTCTCACTCATCCATTCACTACCATTGTGATGGTTTGATGTTTTCTTTTTCTTATTCTTTTTTCCTTTCTCATTATATAGTCACATATGATACTGGAGATGTCTGTAACCCCCACCCCCCCCTCCCCCCCCAAAAGAAAACAATAAAAATGTTGATCACAAAAAAAATATATACATCCATGTGTGGGTATTTATATATACAAATTAATTATACACACCACATACACATATATTATGTAAACACAAACTTTTATTTTGGATGTGATTAATCGTGATTAATTGTTGCCCATCCCTAACCGTTATACTGTGAAAAAACCCCTCATGCGAGCGGAAAAACTTTTTTTTTGGATATATGGGAGTTTTCACCAAATTGACACTTATATTCAATTCACAATTTAAAAGTGCACAATCTGAAGGTTAATAGAAATACAGTATATGTCCAGTACATGTTTAGTACATGATAAAACAGGAGTGTGTAAGGATGTTGATGAATTATGCTGACCTGAACAGACGGTGGCGTTGTCATGGCAACCGCGGGTCTGACGACTCTCTCCGAGACACGACAGACCACCGAACCGAGCCGGAGGACTGTTACACACCCGGAGCCGGACCGACACACCGACACACACGTCACAGTCCGACCACGAGCTCCAGGAGCCCCAGGACCCGTGGACTACACACACACACACACAGAAAGAGAGATCGGGGATGTTCAACACTCTAACGTTTTTAATCATACAGAAGAGTAAGACATCATCTGAAACCATTAAAGTCCCCGTGAAATCAAAATTGAACCTATTTACTTTGTTAGCGCATATTACTAGTCTTGTGGTGAACAATTAATCCGTGCAAGTGAATATATATAAAAAAAATGTTTTACTTTAGTAATCTTTAATCAAAATCTGAAAAGTTACTTCCGGTCTGGAACGGTTTCTTTTTCTGATGACGTAGGCTTCACAGTTTGGGTGGGGAAACGCTTAACCACTCCCCTCAAACCGTTAGTTTGCTATGAGCGAGAGATGGAGAGGAGGAGCGCTAGAGTAAAACCCTGCCCTCTGTTCAATATTCCGTTTCACTTGGAAATACGTCACTGCACTGGAGAAAAATCGTTTGCAACTTCCGGTTCACGGGGACTTTAAGGCTCTACTTTGTGTGTACACTCGCAATAACAACACAATGTTGTGCTTCAGAAAACACACACAGGATGGGAGAGAAGGACCGGGGCGGATGGGTGTGTGTGTGTGTGTGTTACCGGGGCAGAAGGACACGGACGGGCACGGCTGTCTCTGGATCTGGACTCCCAGTCCGTTGTGCTCCTCCTGCTGGTCTGAACACGGCGCTCCTCCTGATCTGGGTTCAGGACAGGCGCAGCTCCTGTAACGGGACACCCACTCCTGCCCGCAGGTCTTCGAACACGGCGTCCAGTCGGCCCACTCGCACCAGCCGCCGTCCACTGACACACACACACACATCCAGACGTCACAGTTTACCCCTTCAGGGATGTTTGAGATTAATACGGGCTGATGAGACAAACCTGGACACGGATGTTCACCGCAGGAGAGTTTCCCTCCGTTACAAGTGCTGGAATATGATCAAACACACGGGAGTCACATGATCAAACACACGTGAGTCACATGATCAAACACATATAAGCAGAGCCCGTC